>NW_027470190.1:0-42493 GCF_051020765.1 Lasioglossum baleicum
AGAAGATATTGACGTAGCCGTTTGTCTCTAACAGAATGTGGCCATGTTATCTAGGGGGTTGACACTCGATCTTCTGACTCGTACATGAAGTTGACGTCGCGGTCACTGAATTGTATACTAATGTATTGCCCTAACCACGCAGCTATAGTTACGATACGGCGGGTTAGCTACTCCGACGTTAAAGCCATCGGTAAAGTGTTTGACATTATAGCAATAGGCAATGCAATCAAATGGTTTAATGCATTACCTCTCCGAACCACTGGATAGGTGAAGCTGTTAACTAAGGCGTAAGTCTCTCAGAGAAGGCTCCTACGCTCTCGCACGGGTTGACCCTCGATCTTCTAATTCACGCACGATTTTAACGTGCCGTCACTAAATTGTGCACCAAAATTATCGTCTGAAAACGAAGTTATAATCTCGATGAAGAGGGTGAGGTTCGCGGATGGTACGGCCATCGGTAAATCGTTTGAATTTACAACAGTTGATAACTTTCACAAACGGATTGGAGCGCAATTCTAATATTTGTACCGTGAATTATGGTGTGTATTGCCAAAACTGTTCAGCGAATTTACTCTCGGAATGACTGGTTTGCCTCTCCGCATCGCAGGATGCGTGGGACTATTGGCTTAGCGAGTCAACTCTCACAGAATGTGGCAGAGTCTTCGAACGGTTCGTCTATCTGTCTTCAAACTCATAAATCAAAATAAGGTGCCCGACATAAAATGTACACTAACTTGATTCTCGGAACACACAGCTTTACTCTCGATATAGCGGGATATCTCCACGGCATGTAAGAACTTCTGTAAATAGTTTGTCTCTAGGCCAGTAGGTAACGTTCTGCAATGGTTTGGATGACTGCTTTTATATTCGAACCGCGAATGAAGGAGACCATTGCCAAGACTATTCAGCGGACATGCTGCAGAGATACCTGGCTCGACTCACGGAATCACAGGATAGGTGAAGCTATTGAAATAGCCGTTCGAATCTCATAGCAGGAACTGACGGTCTAGAAATGTTTGACACTCGATATTCAACTCAAACATGAAATTGATGTACATGTCGCTAAAACTTATACTAATTCGATCCACTGAACTCGACGTTATACTCTCGATACAGCGGGTTTGTTCTTCGAAGTGTAAGGCCTCCCGTAAAGCGTTTGACTTTATAACAATTGATAACGACCAGGAATACCTGATTTGAATCTCCGAATCACTGAATATGTGAATCTATTTGGATAGCCGATCGTCTCCCACAAAAGGTGGTGACGTTCTCGAACGGTTTCACACTCGATCTCTTAATTGATACAGGACGATAACGTGCCCGTCACTGAAACAAAGACTAATTTCATTCCCTGAACATGAAGTTATACCCTCGAAACGGCGGGTTAGCTACTCGGACGGTAAGGCCTTCGGTCAAAAGTTTGACGCCATACCAATTAGTAACGTTCTACAAAGGATGAACCATGTACTCCAATATTTACACCGCGAAATTGTGTATCTAATGCCCATACTGACAAGCAGATTTCTACCGGAATACGTCGTTTGGCTCTCCGTATCACAGGATGGGTGAAGTTATTGTCTCAGGCGTTATATTCTCAAAAAAGGTGGTAACGTTCTCGATCGGTTTGACTTTTAATTTTGCTATTCATGCATGAAAATGCAGTGTCTGTCTGCTAAAATGTACACCAATTTGATTCCGTCAAATACGAGGGAGACACTCTCTACATCAGGTTAATATTCTCGACAGGTAAGGTCTTCGGTTACAGGAATGACTATTTACGAATTGAATATGACCTGCGGCGGATTGTCACGCTACTTTAATATTCAAACCGTGAATTATGGCATCAATTGCCAATACTTTTCAGCGGATGTACACCCGGAGTAATTGCTATGTCCCTCGGAATCACAGGATAGGTGCAGCTATTAACTTAGCCGTTCGACTCTCACAGAAGGTGGTAACGTTCTCGAACGGTTTGGCTCAAGATCTTGTAACTTATACATGAAATTACGGCGCCAGTCACTAATATGGATGCTAATATGATCCTCTGGTTACAAGGTTATACTATCGATACAGCGGGATACCTTCTAGGTAGGAAAGGCCCTCCGGAAAAAGGTTTGACTCTATACGAATAGGTAAAGTTATACAACGATTTGATGCTCTGCTCTAATGTTGCTGCCGTGAAATTAACTGTCTATTGCCAACACTGTTCAGCGGATTAGGCACGGAATACCTGGTATGACACTCAGAATCAGAGGAGAGGCGATGCCATTAACTTGGCCGTTCGAATATCGAGGAGGGTGGTCACGTTCTCGAACTGTTTGACCCTGGATCTTCTAACTCGTGCATGAAATAAAGGTGCCCGTCACTAAAATGTAATCAAATATTCTTCTCTCCAAACGAAGTTATACTGTCGATACAGTGGTTTAGCTTCACGGAAGGTAAGGACTTCGGTTAAAATTTGAACTGTACGTCAATAGGTATCGTGCTACAACGGTTTGACTGAGCGCTTTAATATTTATACCGTGAAATAGGGCGCCTAATGCACATACTGAACAGCAGATTTACTCACAGAGTATCTGATTTGATTATCGGAATCAGAGGATAGGTGAAGCTGCTGTTGGTGCCGTTCGTCACTCACAGACGGTGGCAACGTTCTCTAGAGGTTTGGCGCTCGATATTCTAATTCATACATGAAGTTAAGGTGCCCGTCCCTGAAATTAATACTAACTTCTTTCACTGATCACGAAGTTACACTCTCGATGAAGCTGGTGAGGTTCACGGAACATAAGGCCTTCGGAAAATGTTTGCCTCGATACCAATTGGTAAAGCTCTCAAACGGTTTGACGATATATTTTAACATTCACTCCGCGAATTATGTTGTCTATTACCAAATCTCTTCAGCGGATTTACTCCCGGAATACCTGGTTTGCCTCCCCGAATCACAGGATGAGTGAAGCTATTGACTTATCCGTTCGTAGCTCACACAAGCTGGCAACTTTCTAGAGCGGTTTCACACTCGGTCTTCTCATTTATACATGAAATTAGAGTGCCCTTCACTGCAATGTATAGTAATTTGTATCCCTGAGTACGAAGTATTTCTCTACCATACATCGGGTTATGTTCTTGCAGGGTAAAGTTTTCTATGAAACTTTTGACTTTATAGCAATTGGTAGCGTTCTCAAACGGTTTGATGTTCTATATTTAATACTCCAACCGTGAATTATGGTGTCTATTGCCAATACTATTCTGCCGATTATCTACCAGAATACGTGGTTTAAAACTCGGAATCTCAGGGTAGTGAAGCTCTTGACTTAGCCGTTCGTAAACGTTCTCGAGCAGATTGACCCTCGATCTTTTGACTCATTCATGAAGTTAACGTCCCCATTACTGAAATGAATAAGAATTTCGTTCTCTGATCACGAAGTTATACTCTCGAAATGGCGGGTTAGCATCTCCGAAGGTATGGCAATCTCTAAAGTGTTTTACTCCATACCAATGGGTAACGTTCAACAACGGTTTGACGGTCTGCTTCAATATTCAATCCGTGAATTAAGGCATCAATTGCCAATACTCTTCAGCAAATTTACACCCGGAATACCTACCTTGTCGTCGGCGTTCGACTTCAAGGAATGTGGTAATGCTTTCGAAAGCATTGGAACTCGATCGTGAAATTCGTACATGGAGTCAAACCGCCGGAAAATATTATCAATTGAAAGAAAGTAATTCTTTTTAACCAATGCGTTACGTTCCGGGAATCTATCCCGCTGCAGCGTGTGTCTATCTTAGTTTTCACGGAATGAAATGAGTGGATATTTTTGTAGGCGGACAACATATTTTCATGTATGGACAGAATAATCGACAGTCAAACCGCTCGAGAACGATGCCACCTTCTTTGTGAGTGGAACTGCTTAGGCAATAACTTCACCCATCGTGTGGTTCCTAGAGTCAAACCATGAATTCCTGCAGTGAATTCGCTGAAAATTATTTGTAACAGAGACCCTAGTTCACGGGTTGAGTGTTTAAGTACAGCGTCAAAAGCGTTTGAGAGCATTGGCAATAGGTATAATATCAAACATTTTACCGAAGACCTTACCCTCCGAAAAGCAACCCGGCGGTATTGAGACTACAACTTTGTGTACTTGGAAAGAAATTAGTCTCCATTTCGGAGAACGGCACCTTAACTTCATGCATGTATTAGAAACTCGAAGGTCATTCCGCTCGAGAACGCAGCACCGTCTGTGTGAGACGATCTGCTGAGTAAATATCTTCACCTATCCTGCGATTCCTACAGTCAAACCAAGTATGCCGGGAGCAAATTCGCTGAGCAGAATTAGCAATAGACACCTGAATTCACGGTTTGAATATTAAAGTAGCGCGTCATACAGGTAGGGAACGTCACCAATTGGTATAATGACAAATGTTTTACCGACGGCGTTACCTTTCGTGAACTTGACCGGTTTCATCGAGAATGTAACGTCGGGTTCTGAGAAAGGAATGAGTCTTCATTTTAGTGATGAGCACCGTAGCACCATGCACGAGTTAGAGCCACACCTTTCTTGTTACTCCATGAGTCAAATTCCCGATTTGAATACTATTGTAGAGCATCATACTGTTTTAGAGCAATACCAATTTGTATACAGTTATACATTTTACTGACAGCCCTACCTTCGTAGAAGCTATCCCGCCATATCTAGAGAATAACCACTTCTTCAGGGAAACCAATTAGCCTTAATTTTATTAACGGGACCCTTAATTTCATGTCTGAGCAAGAAGATCGAGAGACAAGCCGTCCGAGAACGCATCAACCTTCTTTTGTTGTCGAACAGCTAATTCAATTGCTTCACATACATTACTATTCTGAGAATCAAACCAGCTACTCCGGGAGTAATTTCCATGCGCAGTATTGGCAATGGACACCTTAATTCACGGTATGAATATTCAAGTAGATAATCATGCGGTATGAGAGCCTTACAAATTGATAAAAAGTAAAACGTTTTAAATCAGGTCCTTCAATCCGCGAACCGCACCAGCTTCATCTATAGTATAACTTCGTCTTCAGAACTAGAAATTAGTCTTCATTTCAGTGACGAGCACCTTAATTGCACGTATGATTTAGAAGACCGAGTGCCATGCCGGTTGAGAACGTTGCCACCTTTCCTGAGAGTCAGACAGAGCTAAGAAAAAAGCTTCACCCATCTTGTGATGCCGAGAGTCAAACAAGGTATTCCTGGAGTAAGGCCGCTGAAGAGATTTGCAACATACCCCATTATTCGTGGTATGTGCATTAAAGTACAGAGTCAAGTTGTCGGAGATCATTACTAACTCGTATAAAGTCATTCTCTATACCGAAAGCATACCGTTCGACGCCTATCCCTCTTCAGCGAGGGCCGTGCTGAATGTTCACGGAAACACAATAGTACACACTTTAGCAGGCGGGCATGTAATTTTCATGTATGAATAGCAAAATCCAGAGACACATAGTTTGACAATGTTACCGCATCTTTGAGAGCCGATCGGCTATGTCAAAAGCGTATCCTATCCGGCGATTCCGAGATGCAAACCAGCTATTTCGAGGGTATTCCGCTGAAGAATTTTTGTAATAGACAGCTTAATTCACAGTATAAACTATAAAGTATTGAGTCAAACCGTCAGAGAAAATTATCGATTTGTATAAAGTCATTCTTCGTAACGAATACCTAACCTTCCGAAAAGCAACCAGCTGTAGCGAGTGTTATGCTTAGTGCTCACGGAAACAAATTGATAGACATTTTAGCAGACGGATACCTCATATTTATGCATGAATAGAAGAACAATCGAGAGTCAAATCGTTCGAGAACGATCACACATTTTATACGGAACAAAACGGCTAAGTCAATAGCTTCACCTATCCTGATATTTCGATAGTCAAATCGGGTATTCTGGGAGTCAATCGGCTGTACGCTATTGGCAATGGACACCTTTGTTCACGGATTGAATATTAAAGTAGAGCTTGGAACAGGTTGAGAACGTTGCCAGATGATATAAAGTCAAACGTTTTACGAATTACATTACCTTCCGAGAATCTAACAAGCTGCTGCGTGTGTGTTTGCTTAGTGTAAACGGAAACAAATTAGTATACATCGTAGTGACGGGCACCTCAATTTCATGTATGAATGAGCAGATCGAGTGTTAAACCTTTCTAGAATGCTTCGACCTTCTTTGAGTGACGAACTGCCGATCCAACAGATTCAACTACCCTGGAACAACGAGAGTCAAGCCTGGTTCTCCAGGAGTAAGTCCGCTGAACAGTATTTTCAATGGACAACTTATTTCACCACGGGAATACTACAGTAGAAGGTCAATCTGTCGGAGAACACTTCCAATTAGTATAGATTCATTCTGTTTACCGAATATATTTCCTTCCTATAACCTAACCAGCTGTAGCGAGTGCGATGCTTAGTCTTCACCGAGTCAAATTTGTAGACTTTATAGCAGAAGCACACCCCATATTTAAATATGAATTAGAACATCGAGTGTCAAACCATTCCCGCACGTTACTACCTTCCTTGTGAAATCGAACATATATCACAATAGCTTCAAATAACGTGTTTTTCGGAGAGTCATACCAGGTAATCCGAGTGTCAATCTGCTGAAGAGTATTGACAATTGGCACCGTAATTCACGGTTTGGATACTCAAGTAGAGCGCCAAACCGTTTAGACCGTGGCCAAAAGGTACAATGTCAAACAAAGTATAGACGGCCCTTTCTTTCGGAGGATCTAACGCGTCGTATCGAGAGTACAACATCCTGTACAGGGAAAGAAATTATTCTTAATTTCAGTGACGGGCGCCTTAACTTCATGTATGAATTAGAAGATCGAGGGTCAAACCGTTCGAGAACGTTATCACCTTCTGTGAGATACGATCGGCTAAGTCAATAGCTTCACCTATCTAGTCATTGGGGGAGGCAAATGGAGCAAAACCAGTAACTCCTGGAGTATATCTACTGAGCAGTATTGTCAAAAGACACAATAAGTCACCTTATGATCATCAATGTACAGTGGCAAGCCGTTGAAGATCGTTACATGCTGGTATAATGTCAAACTTTTTACCCAAGACCTTACCTTCGGAGAACATATCACGTTGTATCGAGAATATAACTTCGTGTCCGAAGAATCAAATTAGTATACATTTTAGGGACATGCACCTGAATTTCTTGTATAGATAAGAAAATCGAGAGTGAAGCCTTTCAACAACGTTACCACATATTTTTGTAAGTCGCGTAGCTAAGGCAATATCATCACGTATCCTGTGATTCCGAGAGCCACATAAGTTATTCCGGGAGTAAATTCGCTAAACAGCATTGGCTACCGAAACCTTAATTCACGGTTTGAACATTAAAGTAGGGGGGTATGTCAACGGTGAACATAACCAAATGTTATAAGGTCATAGTTCTTACAGAATAACGTACCTTCCGAGAACCCAACCCGCTGTATGGAGAGTACAACTTTGTGTTCAGACAAACGAATTCGTATACATATAAGTTACGAGCCGCTTTGTTTCATGTATGAATTAGAACATCAGATGTGGAATCATTCGAGAACGTAACCACCCTCGATGGAGGTCGAAAGGCTACGACAATAGCTACATCCATCCTACGATTCCGAGATGTAAACCAGGTGATCCGGGAGTAAATCCGCTGAACAGTATTGGCAATAGACAATTCAATTCACGGTTTGAAAATTAAAGCAGGCCGTCAAGCCGTTGTCGAAAATTACCTATTCGTGTAGAGTTAAACAACTAACAGAATGCCTTCCCTCCGAGAAACTGACCAGTTATACCGAGTGTATAACACCGCGTTCAGAGGGACGAATTAGTATACGTGTTTGTGACGCGCACCTTAATTTCATGCATGAATTAAAAGATCGAGGGTCAAAACCGTTCGAGAAAATTACCAATCTCTGCAAGAGACGAGCGACTAAGTCTGTAGCTTCACCAATCTTGTTGCTCGGAGCGTCAGCCCGGGAAAACCGAGAGTACACTCACTGAAGAGTATTGGCAATAGACACCTCAATTCACGGTCTGAATATTAGAGCAGGCCGCCAAGCAAGTGTAGAACATTACCTATATCTGTAGGGTCAAACTTCTGCCAGCATGCCTTACCATCCGGGAAACTAAACTCGCTGTATCGGGAGCACAACACCGCGTTCAGAGGTACGAACTAGTGAACATTTACTGACGAGCACCTTAACTTCATACATTAATTGGAAGATCGAGGGACAAACCGTGTGAGAACTTTGTCACATACTGTGAGAGACGAGCGGCTATGTCAATGGTTTCACATATCTTGCGATTCCGAGAATCAAAGCAGGTATCCCGGGAGTAAATACGCTAAACAGTTTTGGCAATAGATACCTTAATTCATGCTATTTATAATGAAGCTGACCGTGATACCGTTGTAGAACGTTACCTAATGCTATAGAGTCAAAGTTTATCGCGAAGTGTTACGGTGCCCGTCACTAAAATATCTACTAATTTGTATCGCTGAACACGAACTTATACCCTCGATACAGCGGATTCTGTTCTCTGTAGGTAAGGTATCAGGTAAGTAGAATGTCCTTATGCCAATTGGTATTGTTCACAAACGGTTTTACGTTCGTATTTGATAATCATGCCGTGAATTCAGGTGTTAATACCCTTCAGCTGATTTACTCCTAGAATACACGGATTTACTCTCGGAATCACAAAAATATGTGAAGCTGTTGTCACAGCGTTCGACTTTCAAAGAAGGTGGTAACGATCTCGAACAGATAGACAGTAGATCTTCGAATTCCTAAACGATGTTAAGGTGCCCGGCACTAAGATGAAGACTAATATCTTTCTCTAAACAGGAATTACACTCCCGATACTGCGGGTTAGCTTCTCGGAAGGTAAGGCCTTCGTTTAAAAGTTTTATTCCACACCAATAGGTAACCTGCTCGATCGGCTTGACTGTGTACTTTGATATTTATACCGCGAAATGGGATGCCTAGTGCCCATTACTGCGCGACAGATTTACTCGCGGAATTCCTGATTTGACGCTCGCAATCATAGGATAGGTGAAGCTATAACCATAGTCCTTCGATTCCATAGTAGGAGATAACGTTCTCGAACTGTTTGACTCTCGAACTTCGAATTCATTCCTGGAATTAAGGTGCCCGCCGCTAGAATTTAGAGTAATTTGTTCCACTGAAAACGGTGTTTCACTCTTGATACAACGGGTTAGATTCACGGTAGGTAAGTCTTCCGCTAAAATGTTTGACTCGATACAAATTGATAACGTTCTCAAATAGTTTGGCGCTCTACTTTAATATGCAAAGCGTGAATAATGGTGTCCATTCCCAATAATGTTCAACGAATTGTCTCTCGGAATATCTAGTTTCACTATCGGAATAACAGGAGAAGTGAAGCTATTGCCATGCCCATGCGACTCTCAGTGAATTTGGTAACGTTTTCAACGGTGTAACTCTCAATCTTCTTATTCATACATGAAATTCAGGTGCCTGTCACTTAAGTGTATACCAGTTTGCTTCTCCGTGGACGGAGTTATACTGTCGATACAGTGGATACGGTTCTCTGAAGGTAAGGCCTTCTTTAAAGAGTTTAATCCTATACCAGTAGGTTGCGGTCTGCAACGGATTGTCTCAGTCCTTTAATATTGATTCGGTGAATAAAGTTGCTTATATCCTGTATTGTACTGCGGACTGACTTCTGGAATACATGGTTTCACTATTGGAATCACAGGATTGGTGAAGCTTTTGGTTTAGCATTTCGAATCTCAAAGTGGGTGGTAACGTTCTCAAAATGTTTGAACTTCGATCATCTAATTCGTACACGAAATTAAGGTGCCGCCACGAAAATGTAAATTGATTTGTTCCTCTGAACACGATGTTATACTCCCGATACAGCGGGATAGGCTTTCGATGGATCAGGCCATCAGTAAGACGTCTGACTGTATGCCAATTGGTAAGGTTCTCATAATTCCTGACCCTCTACTTTAAATTCAAACTGTGAATTGAGATGTATATTGCCAGTACTGTATAGTGCATTTAATCCCGTAATACCTGATTCGGCTCTCGAACTCATAGGATAGACTAAGCTATTGGCTCTGCCATTCTGTTCACAAAGGAGGTGGTAACGTTCCTGAACGGTTTGACCTTTAAACTTCCAAGTCATATGTGAAGTTATAGTGCCTATCACTAAAATGTATACTAATGTATTTCTGTAACCACGAAGTCGTACACTCGATACTGCAGGTTATATTCTCGCAATGTAAGACCTTCGGTGAAAGGTTTGACTCTATACGAATAGGTAACGTTTCCTTAACGGTTTGACGGTCTGCCTTAATATCCAAACAGTGGACTAAGGTGTTTATTGCGAAATCTGTTCACCAGATTTAGTACCCGAACACCTGGTTTAACTTTAGGAATCACAGAACATCAGATGCTATTTTATTAGCCATTGGTCTTTCAGCGAACGTGTTAAATGTCTGGAACGGTATTACCCTCCACCTTCTGATTCATGCACGAAATAATGGTAGCCGTTTCTAAAATGCATGCTAATTTCCTTCTGTGATCGCGAAGCTATGCTTCCGATACAGAGGTTTAATTTCGCGGAAGGTAAGGCCTTAGGCAAAACGTTTGGCATTAAAGCGATTGGTTACGATCTCAAACGGTGTGTCGCTCTATTTTAATATTCAAACCGTGAGTTACGGTGTCAATTGCCAATTCTCTGCAGCGAACTTCCTGTCGGCTTCTCGAGGTTGCCTCTCGGAAACATGGGATAGGTGAAGCTATTGACTTGGACATACGTCCCTCACAGAAGGTGGTATCTTCCTCGCGCGGTTTAACATCAGATCATCTATCTCATATATGAAGTGAAGGTGCCCCTCCTTGACATGAAGACTAATTGAATTTTCTGAAAACGAAGTCATACTCTCGATACAGCGGGATAGTTTTCCGGAGGAAAAGGTCTTCAGTATAATGTTTGACTTTATACAAATTGGTAGCGTTCACAGACGGATTGATGCTCTACTTTAATATTCATGCCGTGAGTTAAGGTCTCTATTGCAAATAATTTTCAGCGAATTTTCTCCCGGAATACCCAGATTGAATCTCGTAATCACAGGATGGGTGAAACTACTGACTTAGCCGTTCAACTATCAAAAAATTGGCAATGTTCTCGAACGCATTGCCCCTTGATATTCTAATTCATACATGAAGATATGGTATCCATCACTAAAATGGATACTAATGTATTTCTCTAACCACGAATTCATACACTCGATACTGCAGGTTATCTTCTCGCAACGTAAGACTTCCGGTGAAAGGTTTGACTCTATACGAATAGGTTACGGTCTATAAAGGTTTGATGATCTGCCATAATATTCAAACCGTGGATTAAGGTGTTTATTGCCAATGGTGTTCAGCGGACTTACTCCTGGATCATCTGATTTGACTCTCATAATCACGGGTTAGGCGAAGCAATATACTTAGCCGTCTGAATCTCAAAGAGGGCGGTAATGTTCTGGGAAGTTTCGACCCTCGATTTGCAAACTCATACATGATGTTAAGGTGCCCGTGACTGAAATGAAGACTAACATCTTTCTCAGATCCCAACGTTACACTCTCGATGAAGCAGGTGAGGTTCGCTGAAGGTAAAGCCTTTGGTACGGGATTGACTTTATACCAGTTGGTAACGTTCTAAATGGTTTGACGCTCTACTTTAATATTCAAACCGTCAATTAAGTTGTGTATTACTAATCCTGTTCAGAGTACATACTCCAGGTATACCTGGCTTGGCTCCCCGAATGACAGCATAGGTGAAAATATTGACATAGCAGTTCGTCTCTCACAGGTGGTGGTTATGTCCTCCAAGGGTTTGTCTGTGTATCCCGTAATTTGTACATGAAATTATGTGCCGTCACTAAAATGTATACACGTTTCCTTGTCTGAACGTGAAGTTATACTCTCGACACAGAGGGTTAAGTTCCGGGAGGTATGCCCGTCAAATGTTTGACTCCATACCAATTGGTAAACATCTTCAACGGTTTGATGCACCACTTTAATAATCGAGCAATGAAATAAGGTGCCTAATGCCGATCCTGACCAGCGGATGTACTCCTGGATTACCTCGCTTTCGCCTTGGAATCACTGGAAAGGTGAAGCTGTTAACTTAGCCGTTGGAATGTCAATGAACGTGGTATCGTACACGAACTGTTTGACCCACGACTGTGTAATCCAAACATGAAATTGAGCTGTTCGTCACGCAAATATATACCAATTGGTTTGCATTATCACGAAGTTGTTCTCTAGATTCAGCGGGATTCTTTCTCGGAAGGGAACTTATTCTTAAAAAAAAAAGACATTATAACAAGTGGGAATTATTTCCTACGGTTGGGTCCCTGCTTTAAAGCATATGCCTAGAACTTATGTGTCTATTGCCAGTACTGCTCAGCGGATTTACTCCCGGCACACCAGGCTTGACTCTTGGAACCACGGGACAGGTGAAGCTATTGACTCAACCGTTCGACTCTAAAAGGAGGTGGTAACGTTCTCAAACGGTTTGACCCTCGATCGTCTAATTCACAAGTTATATCCAGGTGCCCGTCACTAAAATGTATACTAATCTGTTTCGCTGAACACGAAGTCATACTCTCGAAATGGCGGGTTAGCTTCTCCGAAGGTAAGGCCATCGGTAAAAAGGTTGACTGTATAGCAGTAGGGAACCATCCACAACGGTTTGACTCAGTCAATTATTATTCATACCGTGAAATTGCGTGCCAAATGATAATACTGTACAGCGGGTTCAGACGCGGACTACCTGGTTTGACTCATGGAATCACAGGCTAGGTGAAGCTGTTAACTATGCCGTTCGACACTTATAGGAGGTGGTAACTTTCTGGAAAGGATTTACTCATGATTTTTTTGTACATATATGTAAATAAGGTGCCCGTCATTAGTATATATACTAATTTGCTTCTCTCAGCACGAAGATATACACCCAATACAGCGGGTTCTGTTCACAGAAGGCAAAGTCTTCGGAAGAAGAAGGAATATATACCAATTGGCAATGATCTCCGAGTTATAGATACTCTACTTTACCATACATACGCGGAATTATGTGTATATTCGCAATACTTTTTAGTGGTCTTACTCCCAGAATGTCTGTCCTGACTCTCGGATTCACAGGATAGATGATGTTATTGACATAGCAGTGCGGTTCTCCACGAAGGTGGCTACATTCTGGGTCAGTTTGACACACGATCATCCAATTCATACTGAAACGTAGGTGCTAGTCACTAAAATGCATACTAATTTGCTGCTCCGACACGAAATTACGTTCTCGATCCAGCGGGTTATCATCTCGGATAGTTAGGTATTTGGTAAGTAGAATGACTTTATACCGATTGGTAACGTTCTCCGACGGTTTGACGGCCTGCCTTAATATTGAAGCCGTGAACTAAGGTGCCTATTTCCAATGCTGTGCAGCGCATTTACTCCCGTACTACGATTCTGAAAGTCAAGCCAAGTCCTGGTATAAATAAAGTGCAGAGTCAAACCGTTGTAGAACATTACGAATTGGCATAGAGACAAACTGTTGACCGACGGCCTTTCCTTCCGATAACACATCCCGCTGTAGCGATTGACTTGTTTAGTGTTCATCGGAAAATATTAGCAGACGTTATAGCTGAAGCATACCATATTATCAAATATGAATTGGAGGATTGAGAGTCAAACCGTTCTAGATCGCTACCACCTTCTTTGCGATTTAGACGGCTGAGTCAGTAACATTACACGTAGTTTTGGTTCCAAGAGTGCAACCAAGTATTTCGGAAGTAAATTGCCAGTACAGTATTGGCACCAGACACCCCAATTCGCAGTATCAATACTAATGCTCTGAGACGAACCGTTGTAGAACGCTATCTACTGGTGTAGACCAAACTTTTTACCGAAGCATTCACCTACCCAGAACCAACCCGCTGCATCCAGAGTGTAACTTCGAGTTGACAGATATAATCTGGTATACATTTTAGAGTCAGTCACCTTAATTTATTGCATGAATAAGAAGATGGTGTGTTACAACCGATCGAAATCGTTATCATCTTCACTGAGAGTCACATAGATAAGGCAATAGCTTCTCCTATTCTTAAATTCCGAGAGTCACACCAGTCAGTACGGGTGTAAATCCGCTGTATTTTATAGCCAATTGGGACCATAACTTACGCTATGATCATTTTGGTAGAAAGGAAATCTTTCGGTGACCATTAGCCATTGGTATAGCCTAATTTTTAACCGATGGCCTTACCTTCCGAGAGCATAATCCGCTGTAGCAAGTCCGTTGCTCAGAGTCCATGAAAGCAATTACATGGTTCTTACAGCAGGCGGACACATTAATTTCGCGTATGAATCGGAGATTGAGGATAAAACCTCCCGCGAACGTTAATACCCTCTTCGAGATCCGATCAGCTAAGCCACTAGTATCACCTTCCGCGTGATTCCGTATTAGAGATCAGGCAATGCAGGAGCAAATGCGCTCCACTCTATTGGCAATGAACACCACAATCAATTGAACATTAAGACTGGGCCTCACACCGTTTGAGAACGTTACAAATTGGTTGAAGTGAAACAACTTACCGCAGATCTTACCCTCCGGGATCAAAACCAGCTGCATCGAGAATATAGCTTATCGATCGAAGATATAAATTAGTAAACATTTTAGCAGACAAACTCCTTATTTTTATGTATGAATATAGAAATCGAGCGTCAACCCATTCTAGAACGATTCCACATTCTCTGAGTGGCGTACCGACAGCAATAGCTTCACCTATCCTGTTACTCTGTGAGTCAAAGCAGATATTCCGCGATTCAGTCCGCTGTACACTACTGGCAACGGACACCTTCATCCACGGTTTGAGAATTAAAGCTTTGCGTCAAACCGTTGAAAAGCGTTCCTTATTCGTATAGATTCAAGCACTTTACTGGATTCCATGGCATGCGATATCTTAACTCGCTGTATTGAAAGTAAATTTCGTGTCCTGAGAAGGAAATTAGTATAGACTTCAGTGACTGGCACCTTATTTTCTTTAATGAATTCGAAGATCGATTGTGAAACCGTTCGAGAACGATACAACCTTAATTGGGAATCGAACGGATATGTCAGTAGCTTCACCTACGCTTTGATTCAGTGTATCAAACCAGGTAATCCGAGAGTAAATCCGCTGAAGTGTATTGGCAATGGACACCTGAGTTCCATGTAAGAATATTAATGCAGATCGTTAAACCGTTGTTGAACGTTACAATTGCTATAAAGCGATCGTTTTACCGAAGATCTTACACTCCGAAAAACCAACCCAGTGTGTGTCGTCAGCATAGCTTAGTGTTCAGAGAAAGAAATTAATCTCCATTTCAGTAACGTGCACCATAACTTCATGTATGAATTAAATTTTCTATCGTCAAATCATTGAAGAACTTTACAACCTTCCGTTGGAGAGGAACTGCCAAGTTACTAGCTTCACCTATCCTGAGATTCAAAGGGTCAAACCAGGTAATCCGAGAGTAAATCCGCTGTACAGTATTGGTAGTAGATATCTTAATTCACGGTTTGAATATAAAAGCAGATCTTCAAACCGTTGTAGAACATTACCAATTCGTATAAAGTCAATGTTTTGCCGAAGACATTACCCACCAATAAACTAACCGACTGTATCGAGAGTATCACTTCGGGTATAGAGAATCACGTTACTATACATTATAGTTATGGCATCTTTATTTCGTGCAGGAATTAGAAAACTGAGGGTCAGACCGTTCGATGCCATTTCCAGCATGTATGATATTCGAGCAGCTATGTCAATAGCTTCATATATTCTGTTTCCGAGATTCATGCCAGGTATTCCGGGAGTCAATCCGCTGAACAGTATTGGCGATAGGTACTTTAATTCTCGGTTTGAATATTAATCCGGAACGTTCAAACGTTGTAGAACGTTACCAATTCCTATAAAGTCAAACGTCTCAATGATGACCTCACCCAACGAAAGCCTAATACGTTGTATCGGGAGTATTACATGGTGTTCAGGGGTCAAATTAACTTACACCATAGTGACGGACACTTTAATTTCATATATGAATTATGAAGTCGAGTGTAATTCAGTATGTTAACGTTGCAAGCTTAGTTCAAAATCGAGCGCCATAGATATTAGCTTCACCTATCCTATGATTCCGAGAGTCAAACAAGGTATTCCGGGCGTAATTGCGCTGAGGGGTAATTGGTAATAGATAAATAAATTCGGGGAATGAATATTAATTTGGGGCGTAAAACCGTTTGGAAACGCACTAATCTATAAGCCAAACGTTTTACCCGAATACCTCACCGTCCGAGAAGTTAACCAGCCGTATCGAGTGTATTGCTACGTGTTTAGGGATACACATTAGTAAACATTTTATTGACGGGGACGTTGACTTCATTATGAATAAGATGGTGGATGGTCTAACCTTTCTAGAAAGTTGCCATACTCTGTGTGAGACGAACGGCTAAGTCAGTAGTTCCACGGATCCTGCGATTCCGAGAGCCAAACCAGGTATTCCGGGAGTAAATCCGCTCAGCGAGTTTTGGGCAATAGATACCTTCATTCACGGTTTGAATAATAAAGCAGGCCGTCAAGCCGTACTAGATCGTTAACTATTCGTGTAGGGTTAAATGTCTTACAGAATGCCTTACCATCCGAAAAACTGGACTAGCTGTATCTGGAGAATAACACCGCGCTCAGAGGTAAGGACTAGTACACAATTTTCTAACGTCCACCTTACTTTCATGCATGAATTAGAAGATCGAGATTGTACCCTTTCGGAATGTTAGCACCTTCTGTGAGAGACGAACGGCTAAATCTCTAGCTGCACCTATCCTGCGATTCCGATAGTCAGGTTAGGTATTCGGGGAGTCAATCCGCTGAACAGTGTTGGCAATAGACGGCTTAATTCACGGTATGAATATTAAAGCAGGCCGTCAAGCCGTACTAGATCGTTAACTATTCGTGTAGGTTAAATGTCTTACAGAATGCCTTACCATCCGAAAAACTGACTAGCTGTATCTGGAGAATAACACCGCGCTCAGAGGTAAGGACTAGTACACAATTTTCTAACGTCCACCTTACTTTCATGCATGAATTAGAAGATCGAGATTGTACCCTTTCGTAGAATGTCAATTTCGTCGGAGAACTCTTCCAATTGGCATAGGGTCATTCCTTTTAGCGAGCACATAACCTTCCTTGAACATATCCCGCAGGAGCGACTGGCGTGCTCAGTGCTCGCAGACACAAATGAGTAGACACTATAGCAGATGCGCACCTTGTTTTCATGTATAAATAAGAAGATTATTGTCAAATCGCTCGATACAGTTCCCACAATCTTTGGGAGTGGAACGACTAATTCAATAGCTTCACTATCCTGTATTCCGAGAGTCGAACCAGGTGTTCCGGGAGTAAATCCGCTGAGGAGTATTGGGAATAGACACCATAGTTGACGGTATGAATTTTACAGTAAACCTTCAATCCGTTTGGGAAAGTTACCATGTTTATAAAAGTCAGACGCTTTTCCGAAGGCCTTACATCCTGCGAGACCTCAGCACCTTCATCGAGAGTGTAGGTTCGTGTTCAGAGAAAGAAATTAGTACTCATTTTCAGTTGACGGGCTCTTTTGCTCCATGTATGAAATAATAGATCGTGGGTCAAACCATTCGAGTGCGTTACCACATTCTGTAAGAGGCGAACGGCTAAGTCAATAGCTTCACCTATCCCGTGATGCCGACAGGTAACGTCGAACACTGAGAGTAAACCCGCTGAAGAGTATTGGCAACTGAGACCTTAATTCAAGGTTAGAATATTAAGGTAGAGCATTAACGCGTTTTCGAACATTGCCACTTGGTTTGAAGTGAAAGACTTTACCGAAAGCCGTACCTTCGGAGATGCATATTCGCCGTTTTGAGTATACAACACCGTGTTCAGAGGTGCGAACTAGTGTACATTTACTGGAGAAGCACCTTAATTTCGTGTATGAATTAGAAGATCCAGGGTCAAATCTATCGAAAACGTTCCACTTCTATTTGAGACGAACGCTCACTCAATAGCTTCACCCATCCTGCCTATTCCGAGAGTCCATAATGGTATTCCGAGAGTCAATGCGCAGCGCAGCATTGGCAACCAGACACCTCAATTCACGTTTGAATATTGCAGCCGGCTGTCAAGCTGTTGTAGAACGATAACTATTCGTATTGGGTTAAACTCCTTACAGATTTCCTGACTCTCAGAAAAACTGACCTGTTGTATCGAGAATATAACACCGTGTTCGAGCGTACGAACTGGTGTACATTTACAGATGTGCTCCATAATTTCATGCATAAATTGCAAGATAGACGGTCAATCCGTTCGAGAACGTCAAACACATTCCTTGAGAGCCGAACGCCTAAGTCAATAACTTCACCTATCCTGTGATTTCGTGAGTAAAACCAGGTATTGCGGGATTAAACACGCTGATCGGCATTGGCAATAGACACCTCAGTTTTCGATTTGAATGTTAAAGTATAGCGTCAGACTGTTTGAGTGCATTGCTAATTTGTATAAAGTCAAACGATTTACTGGAGACCTTACACGCCGAAAACGTAATCCGCTGTATCGGGTGTATAACTTCGCGTTGAGAATATTAAATTAGTACTCATTCCTGTGGCGGTACCATAAATTTATACATGAATTAGAAGTTCGAGTGTCAAACTATTCAAGAACGTTACAACCTTCTTTGAGGATCGAACGGCTAAGTCAATAGTTTCACCTATTCTGTGGTTCGGAGAGGCAAACCAGGTATTCCGGAAGTAAATCCGCTGAAGAATATGGGCAATATACACCATAAATCACGGTATGAATATTGTAGTAGAGTGTTAGTCCGTCGTGAGAACGTTACTAATTGTTATAAAGTCCTTCTTTTCACCGAATACAATACCTTCATAGAACATATCCCGCTGTAGCGATTGACATGCTTTGTGCTCACCGGAACAAATGAGTAGATATTATAGCAGAAGCACACCTAATATTGAAATATGAATTAGAAGATCGAGTGTCAAACCGTTCGAGACCATACCCACCTTCTTTGGGGAGTGAACGGTTAATTCAATAGCTTCTCCTATCCATGGTTCTGACAGTAACATCAGATATTCCTGGAGTAAATGCTCTGTACGGAATTGGCAATTAACACCTTCATACGCGAAATGAATATTACTGTAGATCGTCAAACCGTATGAGAGTATTACCAATTGGTATAAGGAAAAACGTTTTACCGAAGGCCTTACCATTCTCGAACATCACCGGCATCATCGAGAGTATAAGTTCGTGTTCAAAGAAAAAAATTGGCATTCATTTCAGGGACGGGAACCTTAACTTCGTGACCGAATTAGTACTTCCATGGTCAGAGCGCTCGAGAACGTTTGCCAGCTTCTGCGAGAGACGAACGGCTATGTCAATAGTTTCACATATTCTACGATCCCGACAGTCAAACCACGTACTACGAGAGTAAATCGCTAAATTTTGGCAACTGGCGCCTTACTTCACGGTATGAATATTAAAGCAGACCGTCATACTGTTGTACAATGCTACCTATTCCTATAAAGTTAAACTTTCGACAGAAGGCCTTAAATTCCGAGAAGCTAACACGCTGTATCGAAAGTATAACTTATTGTTCAGAGGTATAAATTAGAATCTATTTTAGTGTCGGGCAAATTAATTTAATGCATGAATAACAAGATCGATGGTCAAATCTGTCGAGAACGTTTCCAACTCGTTTGTGAGTGGCACAGCTAAGTCAATAGCTTCACCTCTCCCTGTAATTCCGGGAATCAATCAGGTATTCCAGTAGTAAGTCCAGTACAGTATTGGCAATTTACACTCGATTCAACCGAATAAATATTAAATAACAGAGAGAACCGTTGTTTAGCGTTACACAGTGGTATACAGACAAATTTTTTGTCCAGTGAAACAAATTAGTATACTTTTTCCTGCCGGTAACATTAAAAGCATGTATGAGTTAGAAAGTCTAGTGTCAAAACGATCGAGAACGTTACCAACCGCTGTGAGAGTCGAGAGGCTAAGTCAATTGCCTCGCCTGAGCTGTGACTTCGAGTGCCAGAGACAGGTATACCAGGTGTAAGTACGGTGATAAGTATTGGCAATAGGACCATTAATTCTCGGTTCGAATATCAAAGTCGCACGTCAAATCTTTGAAGAACGTTATTTATTCCTGCAGGCCATACCTCCGTGAAGCCCAACCCGCTGCAGCCCACTGTCTTGCTCAGTATTCAGGGTAACAGATTAGTAACCTTAACTCCGGGAATACATGGTTTGACTCTTAGAATATTGGTATACGTCAAGCTATGGACTTATCCTTTCTTCTGTCAAGGAAAGTGGGAACATTCTCGAACGGTTTGACCTTCGATCTTCTAAATAATACAGGAAATTATGGTGTTTGTCATAAAAATTCATACTAACTTGCTTCTCTGAACACGAAGCCATACCCTCTATACAGCTGGTAACCTACTAGGAAGGTAAGGCCTTCGGAAAATGTTTGTCTCCATATAACAGGTAGCGGTCTAGAACGTTTTGGCTATGAATATTAATATCAGTACCGTGATATATGGTGTCTAAGACCAATACTGAACGGCGGATTTACTCCCGGTATAGCTGATTTGATTCTCGGAATCACAGGATTGATGAAGCTATTGGCGTAGCCGTTTCGTCTCTCACAGAAAGTGGCAAGATTCTCAAACGGTGTGCCGCTCTATTTTAATATTCACTCCGCGAATTAAGGTATCTATTGCCAATACTGTTCCGCGGATTTACACATGGAATACCTGGTTTGACTCTCGAAATCACAGGACAGGTGAATCTACTGACTCAGCCCGTTCGACTCTCAGTGAAGGGGTAACATCATCGAACGGCTTGATAATCGATATTCTAATACGTACATGAAAATAAGGTGCGCTTCGACAAGCCGGTGAGATTCGCGAAAGTTAACCAGGTCGGTAGTAAGTATGACTTTGTACGAATTTTTAGCATCCTAATGATTTGATGCTTCATTGCAGTATCTAAACCGAGAATTAAGGCGTCCATTGCCTACAATATACGGCGGATATATCCCCGGAATACCTGGATTGACTCTCGGAATCGCAGGATAAGTGAAACTATTGTCACAGCCGTTCGAATCCCTAAGGGGATGCTCACGATCCCGAACGATTTGTCACCTGATATTTAATTCATACATGAAATTAAGGTGCCTGCCGACTAAAATATATTCTAATGTGTATCTCTGATCACCAAGTTATACTCTCGATGCCGCAGGTTATGTCCTTTCTTGATAGGTAAGGGCCTACGGTAAAACTTTTGGCGTTATACGAATAGATAACGTGCTAACCCGCGACTTGAGTGTGTATCTTATTATTTGCGCCGTGAAATAGGGTGTCTATTGCCCACGCTGTGCAGCGCATTGACTGCCGAAAAATCTGGTTTGACTTTCGGAATCGGAGAATATGTGAAGCGGTTGACATAGCCTTTCGTGTCTTGCTGATGGTGTTAACGTTCTCGAAAGTTTGACATTCGATTTTCTAATTCATACATGAAGTTAAGGTGCACGTCACTGACATGAAGACTAATTTCCTTCTCTGAACATGAAGTTATACTCTCGAAACGGCGGAGTTGTTTGTAAGGCCATCTGTAAGAGTGTGTCTTTATACCAATTGGAAACGTTCTTGAACAGATTGAGACTCCACCCTGATATTCATACTGTCAATTATGGTTTCAATTGCCAATACTCTTCAGCGGAAATACTCCCGGATTACCTGATTTGACTCTCGGAATCACAGGGCAAGTGAAGCTATTGACTTAAACGTTTGTGTATCAAAGAGGGTGGTAATGTTCTCGAACGGTTTGACCATCCATATTCTAATTCGTACATGAACATACGGTACCGTCACTATAATGTCTACTAATTTGCTCCTCTGAACACGAATGTATAATCTCGATACAGCGGGTAACCTTCACGGAAGGTAAGGCCTTTCGGTAGAAAGTCTGAGCAGTAGGTAGCACGTTACAACTCGTTTGTCTTAGAGCTTTAATATTGACACGGTGAATTTAAGGTATCTATTGCCAATACTGTACTGCGGATTTACTTCCGGAATACTTGGATTCACTTTTGGAATCACAGGATATATGCAGCTTTCTACTTAGCCCTGCGGCTGCCAAAAAGGTCGTAACATTGTTCAACGGTTTGACACTGGATTTTGTTATTCATACACGAAAAAAGCTGTGCGTCTGCTAAAAAGTCTGCTAATCTCTTTCCGTGAGCACTTAGCATGGTACTCAATACTGCAGGTTTGGTTCTGGCAAGGTAAGGTGTATGGGGAAGCGGTATGATTTTATACCAACTGGTTATTGTCTTCAACGAATTGACTCTCTACTTTAAATACTTTAAAATTCAAACCGCATAACAGGGTATGTAATGCCAATGCCGATCACCGGATTTAAGCCTGAAATACCAGGCTTGATCCTTGGAATCTCGAGTGCAGGGGAAGTTATTGATGCAGCCGTTAGACACTCGATGCAGGTGGTAACGTTGCCGAACTTTCTGACTCTCGATCTTCTAATACATAGATGAAATTAACGAGCCCGTCGTTAAAATGTTTACGAATTTGTTTCTCTGAACAGGAAGTTATAACCACCAATACAGCAGGTTCTATTCTCGAAGGTAAGGTATTTGTTAAAGTGTATGACGTTATAAAAATTGGTAGCGTTCACAACGGTTTGAAGCTTAAAATTTTATATTCATTCCGTGAACTAAGTTGTCTATTACCAATATCGTTCAGCCGAATTACTCGCGGAATACCGAGTTTGACTCTCCGGACCACAGGATAGGTGAAGCTATTGACTTAGCAATTCGCTCTAACAGAAGCTGGTAACGTTCACGAACGGTCTAACCCTCGATCTTGTAATTCATGCATGAAATTACTGTGCGCGTCACTAAAAGTATATACTAGTTCGTACCTCTGAACACGGTGAAATACTCTCGATACAGCGGGTCAGTTTTTCGGTTGGAAAGGCATTCTCTAAGACATTTATCCCTTCTCCAATAGTTAATGCTCTACAACGGAATGACGGCCAGCCTTAATATTCAATCCGTGAATTGGGGTGCCTATTGCTAATACTATACTGCGGATTTAGTCCCTGAATACCTGCTTTGATTCTCCAAATAGCAGGATACGTGAAACTATTGACTTAGCCGTTCGACTCTCAAAGAAAGTTGTACACATTCCCGAACGGATTGACCCTCGATAATCTAAATCGTTCGTGAAGCGAAGGTGGCCGTCACTGAATTGTATACTAATGTGTTGCCCTAAACACGAAGCTCTAGTCAAGATACGGGTAAGTATCACAGAAGGTACAACCGTCGGGAAAATGTTTGACTCCATTCTATTACGTAACGTTCATCACGGTTTGATTTAGTACTTTGATATTCATACCCAGAACTGCCGGTGCCTATTGTCAATACCCTTCAGCGGATACAATCCCGATATAGCTGGTCAGACTATCGGAATCATTGGTTAGGTGATGCTACATACTTAGCCGTTCGTCTCGCACAGAAGGTGGTAGCGCTCTCGAACGGTTTGACCTTCGATCTTCTAATTCATATAGCAAAGTAATGTATGCCTCTGCTGTAATGTCCACTAATGTGTTACCGTGATCACTAAGCATGACACTCGCTAAAGCGCGTTATTCTCTTGGAGGGTAACGTATTCGGTAAAAAGAATGACACTATTCCAATTAGTAATGTTCTCCGACGGATTGACCTTCTATTCTCATATTCATACTCTGAATGATGATGTCTATTGCCAATAGTGAACAGCGGACTCACTCCCGGAATAGCTGATTTGGCTATCTGAAACACTGGATAGGTGCATGTACTGACTTAGATTTTCAATTCTTAAAGCAGGCCATAACGTTCTTGCGCGCTTTAACAGTAGAGTTTTTAATTCGGACATGATATTAATGTGCCAGTCACTAAAAGTGCATACTAACTTGCTCCCCTGAACACGTAGACATAATACCGATACAGCGGGTTAGCTTCTTGGAGGGTAAGGCCTTTGCTAAAAAGTTTGGCACTATATTAATGCGTATCGTCCTACAAAGGTTTACCCGCGGACTTTAATATTTATACCATGAAATAGGTTGTCCAACGGCAATACAGTACAGCAGATTTATTCCCGGAATTCTTGCTTTGACTTTTGGAATTACAGGGTAGGTGAAGCTATAGATATAGACGTTCGACGCTCCACAGAAGGTGGTAACGATCTCGAACGGATTGTCCTTCTGTTCTGTAACTCAAAAATTAAAATGAGGTTGCCGCCATAAAACGTGTACTAACCTGCTACTCTGAACACGAAGTTATACTCCCGATACAGCGGTATAGCTACACGTAAGGTAAGGCCATCTGTAAACGGTTTGACTCTATACCAGTCAGTATAGTTCTACAACGATAGCATTCGGTTCTGTATTATTTATACTGTGAATTAAGGTGCCTATTGCCAGTACTATACTGCGGGTAGACTCCCGGAATTCCCTGTCTGACCCTCGGAATAATAGGGGCGGTGAAGCTATTGACTCAGCAGCACGAATCTAAAACTATCTGCTAATGATCTCGATCAGCTTGACACTCAATTTTGCTATTCGTACGTGAAGCTGAGGTGTCTGTATGCCGAAAAATGTCTACTCATTTGTTTCCGTGTAAACTAAGATAGACACTCGCTCCAGCGGGCAGGTTTTCGGAATGTAATGTATTTCTCGAAAAGAGTTACCTTATTTTGGTTGATAATATTGACCGGCGGTTTGACTCCACGTATGAATTACACGATCGAGTGTCGAACCTTTCGAAAACGTTACACCATTCCTTAAAATCGGTCGGCTAAGTCAGTAGCTTCACCTATCGTGTGATTCCGCGAGTCATGCCAGGTATTCCGGGAGTAAATTATCTGAACAGTATTGGCAATAGACGCCTTAAGTCACGATTTCAATATTAAAATATTGCGTCCCACAGTTTGAGATCTTTACCTACTGAAATGGAGTCCTTCTATTTAGCAAATACGTTACCTTCATAGAACATATCTCGCTGTAGTGTGAGTAATGCTTCGTGCCCACGGAAATAAATTAGTAGACATTTTAGCAGACGGTCACCTTATTTTCATGTATGAACTGAAAAATATGGAGTCGAACCGTTGGAGATCGTTCCCACCTTCTTTGGGAGTTGAACGGCTAAGTCTATAGCTGCACCTACCCTATGATTCCGATTGTCAAATCAGGTTTTCCTGGAGTCAATCCGTTGTACAGTATTTGCAATAAATACCTCAAATCACGGTTAGAATATTAGAGCTGGCCGTCATGCCGTTGTAGAGCATTATCTATCCGTGTAGGGTTATAATTCCTACAGAATGCCTTAACCTCTTAAAAACTGTTCCGCTGTATCGAGATTATAACACTGTGATCAGAAGTACGAACTAGTATACATTTTATTGACGAGCACCTTAATTGCAATCATGAGTTAAAAGATCGAAGGTCAAACCCTTCGAGAACCTTCCCACCACCTTTGGGAGTCGAATGGCCAAGCTTCACGTACCCAGCGTTTCCGAAAGTCAATCCACGTATTCCTGGAGTAAATCAGCTGAACTATATTGGCAGTTCACTCCTTATTTCACGGTACAAATGTTAAAGTACAGAGTCAAACAGTTGTAGAACGTCACGTATTCGGATAGAGTGAAACTTTTTCCCGAAGGCCTTACCTTCCGAGATGCTAACCCGCTGTATCGATAGTATAACGTCGTGTATAGTGGATAAAGTTGCAACAGAATTTAATGACGGGCACTTTAACTTCATATATGAATTATAAGACCAGGAGTCAATCCGTTTGCGAAATTTACCACCTCCTTTGATAATCGAACGTCTACGTCAGTCGCTTCACCTATCCTATGATTTCCGATCGTCAAATGTGGTATCCGAGGTGTAAGGCTGCTGTACAATATTGGCATTAGACACCCTCTTTCACGGTATAAATATTAAAGTACACAGTCAAACCGTCGGAGAACAATACCAAATTATATAAAGTCCCGTTTCTTACCGCATACCCAACCATACGTGAAGCTAACCCGCTGTATCGAGAGCATAACTTCGTGATCACAGAACGACATTAGTATACATTTTAGCGATAGTTATCATTGGTTCCTGTATGAATTCGGAGATAGCGGGTCAAATCGTTTCAGAATAATACGACTCTCTTTGATAGACACACAACTAAGTCAATAGCTTCACTTATCCTATGATTTCGAAACTCAAGCCAGGCATTCTGGGAGTCAATCGGCTGTACGCTATTGGCAATGGACACCTTTGTTCACGGTTTGAATATTGAAGTATTTCGTCAAACCGTTTGAGAGCGTTATCAATTGGTATAAAGTCAATCGTTTTAGTGAAGATCTTACCCTCCGAGGAACTAAATCGCTGTATCGAGAGTATAACATGACATTCAGCGGGACGAATTATTATTCACTTTAGTGACGGTACCTTAATTTAATATACGAATTAAAAGATCTAGGATCAAACCCATCGAGGACGATGCCACCATATATGGGACGAACGGCTAACTTTATAGCTTCATCCATCCTGTTATTCGGAGAATCAAACCTGGTATTATCGGAGTAAATCCGCTGAAGAATTTTGGCAATAGACACCATAATTCGCGGTGTGAATATTAAAACATAGCGTCACACCGTGTGAGAACGTTACTAATTGCTAAAAAGTCAAATGTTTTACTGAAGGCTGTATCTTCCGCGAAGCCTCCCCGCCGTACCGAGCGTATAACTTCATGTATCGATGTGAAAATTAGTTTACATCTGAACGACGTGTCCCTTTATTTCATGTATGAATTGTAAGATCAAAGGAAAATCCGTCCGAGAACGCTACCACCTTGTTTGAAAGTCGAGCGGCTGAGTCTGTAAATACAACTGCCATGCAGTTCCGAGGGTCGGGCCAAATATGCCGGCAGTTAATCAACATTGCAGCATTACCAATGGACACGTTCGTTCACGGTATGAAGATTATAGTGGAGCGTTAAACCGTCTGAGAACGTTACATACTGTCATAAAGTCAAACGTTTTACCTAAGACCCTACACACCGAAATCCTATCCCGCTGTATCGAGGTTATTACTTCGTGTTTAGACGAACAAATTAGTATACATTTGAGTGACGGGCGCAATTGTTTCATGAATGAATTAGAACATCGACGGTCAAATCGTTTGAGAACGTTACCACCTTCTCCGAGGGACGAACGGCCAAGTGAATAGCTTCACCTACCCTGAGATTCCAAAAGTCAAAGCAGGTATACCGGTAGAACATCCCCTGAACAGTATTGACACTGGACACCTTATTTCATGGTTTGACTATTAAAGCAGAGCGCCACACCATTTGAGAACGTTACTAATTTTTTTCGAGTCAAACCTGCTACAAAAAGCCTTCCTTGCGGTGAACCTAACCCGCTGTATCGAGATTATAACATCGTGCTTAGTGGAAAGAATTACTACCAATTTTAGTGGCGGGCTCCTTAATTTCATGTATGAGTAAGAAGATCGAGATTCAAACAACTGGATAACGTTAACACCTTTCCTGACAGTAGCACCGCTATGCCAATAGCTTCGCCTGTATTGTGATACCACGGACAGAACCTCTTATTCCGGGATTAATTCCGCTGAAATAATATTATTTCACGGTTTGAATATTAAATAAGATTGTCAATCCGTGCAGAAAGTTACCTATTCGTATAGAGGTAACCTTTCTACAATCGTCCTTAGCTTCCGAGAAGCTTGTCCAGCTGTAGGGAGTGTTCTGCTCAGAGGTCACGGAATTAAGTTAGTAGACATTTTACCAGGCGGACACCTCATTTTCATGCATGAATAGCAAAATCGAGGGTCAAACCGTTCGCGAATGTTACCACTTTTTTTGCGAATCGAACTGCTGGGTCAATAGCATCATTTATAGTTGTGATTTCGAGAGTCAAGCCTGGCATTCCATGAGCAAATGTGCTGAACAGTAATAGCAATAGACACCTTTATTCACGGCATGAATATTAAAGTAGAGCGTCAAACCGTGTGATAACGTTACCAATTGGCATAACGTAATACTCTTTCCCGGAAACAATACCTTCTGAGATCATAACCCGCTATATCGTGGGTATAACGTTGTTTTCAGCGAAACAAATTGGTATAAATTTTAGCAGAAGGACGCCTTGTACTCAGGTATGAATGAAAAAACCGGCAATCAAACCGTCCGAGATCGATCCCTCCTTCTTTGCTAGTCAATCGACTAAGTACATAGCCTTACCTATCCTGCTATTCCGATAGGCAAACCAGGTATGACGGGAGTCAATTTACAGTACACTGTTCGTCATGGATACCTCAATCCGCGGTTTGAACATTAAAGTATAGCGTGAAACCGTTTCAGAACGGTACCAGATGGTATAAAGGCAAACGTCCTACCGAAGGCGGTACCTTCCGAGGACCTGACCCGCTGCATCAAGAGTATAAATTCGTGATCAGAGATACAAATTAGTATACATGATAGTAACCTGCTCCTTGTTCTTATGCATGAATTATATGAAATATCGTCAAACTATTCGAGAGCCTTACCACCTTGTTTGAGAGTCGAACGCTTATGTCAAAGACTGCAGCTATCCTGTGATCCCGAGAGGCAAATTAGGTATTCCAAGAGTAAATTCGCAGAAAAGCATTGGCAATAAACACCTCTACTCACTGTATGAATATTAAAGTACAGAGTCAATCCGCTGGAGAACGTTACCATTTGGTATAACGTTATACTCCATACCAGACACCTTACCTTCCGAGAAAATAACCCGCTGTGTCGGGGGTATGGCATCGGGATCAGGGAAACAAAATAATAGACGTTTTAGCAGACGGACACCTTAATTTCCTGTATGAACTAGAAGATCGAATGTCAATCCGTTCGAGATCGTTACCACCTTCTTTGAGATTCGAACGGCTGAGTCAAATGCTTCACCTATCCTGTTATTCCGAGAATCAAACCAGGAATTTCGGGAGTCTATCCGCTACATAGTATTGGTATTGGTCGCCTTAACTCGCGGTTTGTATATTAAAGAAGAGCGGGAAACCGTTTGTGAACGTTTCCAATTTTGATATATTCAAACGTTTTACTGACGGCCGTAACTTCAGCGAAACTCGCCCGCTTCATCGAGAGTATAACTTCGTCTTCAGATGATCAAATTAGTGCACATTCTAGTGACGTGGACCTTAATTTCATTATGAGTAAGCAGATTGAGTGTGAAACCATTCGAGAGAGGACCACGTTCTTTGAGATTGAAACGGTTATGTCAGTAGCTTCATACATCCTATGGTTTAGAAAGTCAAACGAGATATTCAGGGAGAAAATTCGCTCTACAGCATAGGCGATAGATATCTTAAATCGAGGAGTGAATATTGAAGTCGATCGTTACACAATGTGAGAACGTAACAATTGATATAAGGTCGAACATTTTACGCAATGCCTCGCCGTCCGAGAAGATAACCAGCTGTATCGATAGTATAGCTTCATGTTTAGTGAAACAAAATAACATACAATTTAGTGACGGCACCTTAAATTCATTTAAGAATAAGAATATCGAGATTCAAAGCCCTCAGGAACGTTACCACCTTCTGGTAGAGACGAACAGCTAAGTCAATAGCTTCAACTATCCTATGCTTCGCAGAGGCAATCCAGGTTTAGCGGAAGTTAATCCGCTCAACAGTATGGGCAATAGACCACTTAATTCACTGTTTGAATATTAAAGCATGCCGTCAAGGCGTCGTAGAACATTACCTATAGGTGTGGGATCAAACTGCGTACAGAATGCCTTACCAGCCGAGAAACAAACCCGCTGTTTCGGGGGTATAACATCATGTTCAGTGGGACGAATTAGTTTAAATTTTATTGACGAGCACCTTAACTTCATATAGGAATCAGAAGATTCATGGCCAAACCGCTCCAGCACGGTGCCGACATCTGTGAAAGTCGAACATCTAAGTCAATACCTTCACCTATCCAGGGATTCGGGGAGCCAAACCAGGTATTCCAGTTCTAATCCGCTGAACAGTATTGGCAAAAGACAGCTTATATCACGGTATGAATAATAATGCAGACCATCAAACCGTTTTAGAGCATGACCTATTCGAATAGAGTCAAACATTTTACCGATGGCCTGACCGTCCTACAAGTTATCCAGCTCTACAGAGGGTGTAGCTTCGTGTTCAGAGAAGCAAGTTAATATGAATTTTAGTGACAGGCACCGTAATTTCATGTATTACCTATTAGATCGAGGGTCATACCGTTCGAGATCGTAACCACGTTCTTCTAGAGACGAACGGCTAACTCCATAGTATGACGTATTCAAATATTCTAGGAGTCAAACTATGTATTCCCGTAGTAAATGTTACTAATTTGCTACCTTGTACACTGAGCAAGACACATGCTGCAGCGGTTTGGGCTACAGGGAAGGTATGGCCCACGGTAAAATGTTTGGCTCTAAATAAAAAGATAAAGCTCTATAACCGTTGGACGCTCTACCTTCATATTCATACCGTGAAATAAGCTGTCTATTGCCAATATTGTCCAGCGGATGTGCTCCCGGAATACCTGGTTTTACTTCCGGAATCACAGAATAGTAGATGCTTTTATCCTAACCGTTCCACTCTCAGCGAACATGACAAAGGTCTCAACGATTTGACCCAAGATCATCTAATTCATGAACGGAACAATGGTGCCCGTCCATACTATGTATACTAATGTGCTTCGCTGGTCACGACGTAATACTCTCGATGCAGCGGGTGATGTTTTCGGAAGGCGAGGCCATCGGTAAGACGTTTGACTTTACGCTAATTGATAACGATATAAAACGGTTGAACGCTCTACAATAATATTCAAACCGTGAATTAAGGTGTCTATTGCCAATAATGTTCAGCGGCGTTAGTTCAGGAATTCCTGGTTTGACTTTACCAACCGCAGGATAGGTGAAGCCATTGGCGCAGCGGTTGGTGTCTAACAGAAGGTGGTAACGTTCCCGAGCGGTTTGACGCAAGATCTTCTACTACGTACATGAAGTTAATGTGCCCGTCACTGAAATTAATACTAGTTTCCTTCTCAGAACCCGAAGTTATAGTCTCGATGAAGCCGTTCAGATTCGCGGAAGTAAACGCCTCCGGTAATAGTTTGACTTTGTACAAATCGGTATCGTTCTCAAACGGCTTGACACCCTACTTTAATATTCAAACCGTGGATTAAGGTGTTTTTTGCTAGTACCGATCAGTAGATTTACTCACTGGATATCTGGCCTGACTGTCGGAGTCACTGGATAGGTGAAGCCATTCACATCGCCGTTAGTGCCTGAAAGTGATGGTGTCGGTCTCCAACGGCTTTGCTGCCGATTTTTATATTTATTCATGATAATGTGGTGTCCGTCTGCGAATATGTCGACTAATTTGTTTCTGCGAACAGTAAGCAAGACACTCGATACGGCGCGATCGGTTCTCGGAAGGTAAGGTAATCGGTAGAAATAGTGACCTCATACTAATTGATATCGTTCTCAAACGGATTGAAGCTCCGTTTTAATACCCATGGCGTGAATTGTGGCGTCGGTTGTCCACACTGTTCATTGGATTTACTCTCAGAATACCTGGTTTGGCTCTCGGAATCACAGTATAGGTGAACCTATTGACATAGTCGTTCGTCTCTTACAGAAGGTGTACTACGTTCTCGAGCGTCTTGTCTCTGGGACTGCTACTTCATACATGAATTTAATGGTGACGTCACTAAGATGTATGCTAACTTGCATCCTTCAACACGATGTTATACTCTCGATACAGCGGGTTTGGTCATCGGAAGATAAGGCCTTCGGTAAATTGTTTTACCCCTCTACGTACATGTAACTTTCTATAACGGTCTGACATTGCACTTTAATATTCACACCGTTAATTTTTGCGTGTTTTGCCAATCCTGTTCAGCGCATTTACTCCTGGGATACCTCGCTCTTATTACGGAACCACAGAGTGGGTGATGCTATGGACGTAACTGTGCGTCCCTCAAAGCAGGTGGTAACGATTTCGAACAGCTTGTATCTCGATTTTGCTGTTCATACACGAAAATATGGTGTCCGTCTGCTGAAATATCTAATAATTTGATTCTAGTACCACTATACAAGGCACTCCCTACAGCGGGTTATGCTCCTCGGAAAGTAATGCCCTCGGCAAATTTTCGTCCGTATACCAATTGGTAACGGTCCCAAACGGCATGGCGAACTACTTTAATATCAACCCGTGATTTAAGGTGTTCATTGCTGCTACTGTTCAGAAGATTGACTGCCCGAATACCTGGTTCAGCTCTCGGAATCACACGAGAGCAGAAGCTACTGTTTTAGCCGTCCCACTATCAGCGAACGTGGTAAAGATCTAGATCTGTTTGACCCTCTATCATCATACCCATACGTGAAACGTAGGTGCGCGTCGCTAGAATGTCTACTAATTTGTTCCTCTGAACACGGAGTTATACCATCGATACAGCTGGTTAGGCATTCGGAGTGTAAGGTCTACAGTAAAATGTTCGACTTTTTACAAATTGGCAACGCACCCAAACAGTTTGACGCTCTACATTAATATTCAACCCTCGAATTAATGTGTCTATTACCAATACTGTTCAGCGGATTTACGCCCGGAATACCTGCTTATACTCATGCTATCACAGGTTAGATGAAGTTATATCGAGGTCCTCTAGTTGTACACTGCAGCTCGAAGCGGCATTACTGTATGGTTTCAGTCAATTCCTTATCGTTGACTATGTACCATATGCATTCTATCGCAGTTTTCTATTTATTTATAGATACTGCAATTTACTGTTGTTATATTTTCGTTCTGGTTCGAAATTTTCAATTTTTACGTAAAAAAATTGTATTTCTTACTAAAGTTGCCTCTGAAATTAGTTGAGTGTACGTTTATGTTATCTTGGTAAAAATATTGTTATGTTATATGATTGTCTGTGTACATACCGACGCTTCCAGTGCGACTCGACTGGAATGACCTCGTAGTTGTGTTCGGTAGATCGGAGCGATGCTACTGTATGTTCTTCGATAATTTTTATAACTTGGATGTTATATAGCAGAGACTCTTTTGCAGTCTTCCTTGTAGTTTAACTAACTGAAATTTACTGATATGTTATATTCAACGTATCTCTAAGTTTTCAATTTTCAGTTTAAAGGATTGTGTTTCTCAGTAACAGTGTCTTTGACATTAGATGAGTGTACGTTTATGTCAGTATTTTGTTAAACTTATTCTTCTGTTAAACGATGGTCTATATGTATACCAACGCTGTTTGAGGGACACGACTGTCGAGGTCTTGTTGTAGCGTACGTCAGAAGTATGCAGCACTGCTGGATGGTCTACGATATTGTCCTTAACATTCATTTTGTAACGTATTCATTTTTCCCAGTTTCCCATGTATTTATACTATACTGTTTTTTTTTTTACTGTTATGATATTTTCGACCATTTTCAAAATTCCAAATATTTATTATCAAGCGTTATATTTTTTGGAAAAAGTGCCATAGGAATTGGTTCAGTGTACGTTTATACCGATATTTTGTTGAATTTGTTGTTGTATAATGCGATTGTCTGTACACGAACATACGCTGCAGCATCGACAGGACTGGAGTGTTATTCTAGTTGCGAACGCCAGATCGAAGCGGCATACCGCGTGATCTTCGTAAACCTTTTTAACCACAATATTGTACCGCATGCAATCTTTCGCAAACATTTATTTACTTCTGCATACTGCAATTTACTGTTATGACTTTTCGACTTTTTTCATAATTTCCAAATTTGATTTAAAAAATTGTATTTCATAGGCTATCTCTCTTTGGAATTAGTTAAGAGTACGTTTATGATAATAGTTTGTTATACCTTACGTTATTTTCTCATGGTCTGTATACGTAACTACGATGCCGGAGCGGGTCGACGGCGACGTATTGCAGTTGCGTAGAGCAGATTGGAGCGGCACAACTGGAATGAATTTGTTAATTTCTTTAACCTTGATATAGTACCGTATGCATTTTTTCCCAGTCTTCCATTTATTTATGCATACTGTAATTTACTGTTTTAATACTTACGAATTTTTCCAAAATTCGCAATTTTTAATACCAATATTTGTACATTTTATGAAAAGTGTCTTCGGAATCAGTTGAGTGTACGTTTATGTCATCAGTTTCCTATATTTGTTTTTATTTTAAACGATTTTGCGTGTACGTACCTACGCTTCCGGAGCGACACGGGTGGCGTTCTCTTGCAGTTGCGTTCGGAATATCGAAACGACAGTGCTGTATGGGCTTTGATAATTTCTTTGACCTTGATATTGTACCGTGTGCATTATTTCTCTGTATTCTGTTTATTCCTACATACTGTAATTTACTGTTATGATATCTCCAGTTCTATTCAAAATTTTCAATTCGTCGTTTAAAAAATTGTATTTATCAGCAAAAGTCTCTTTGGAATTAGTCGAGTGTACGTTTATGCAAATATTATGATGAAACCTATTCTTGTTTTACATAATTGTCTTTCTACGTACATACGCCTCCGGAGTGAAGCACCTGTTATGGTGTTGCAGGTGCGTTCGGCATATCGGACCGACAATACGGTATTATCTTCGTCAATTCCGCTAACCTTGATATTGTGCCGAATGCATTCCTTCGATGTTCACTACCTATTAGTACATTCGGTGAACTATTGTTATGATATTTCCGGTTTTATTCAAACCCTCCAATTTTTTATTTCCGAAACTGTATTTTTTAGGAGAATTGAAAATATCGCAGTAGTACCTTACAGTATGTACAAATAAATGAAAAACTGGGAAAAAATTCTTACTGTACAATATCACGGTTAAAAACATTACCTAAGACCATCCAGTAGTGTCGCTCCGATCTGCCGTACGCAACTGCAAAGCCACGACAGCCGTGTCTTTCCGGAGGCGTAGGTGCGCATACAAGTAGCTGTATGAAATATCAGTATGTATAGCAGAATATTATCATAATCGTACACATAACTAATTCCAAAAACACTTTTAATGAGAAATACAATATTTTAAATAACAATTTGAAACATCGGAGGAAATAAAGATATCGTGAGAGTAAATTACGGTATTTCTAAATAAACAGAGAATTGCGAAAGACTGAATACGGTACAACTTTATTTTCAAAGGAATTAACGACGACCATCCAGTTGTGCCGCTTCGATCTGCCGTACGCGACTACAAGACCTCGCTATTCTTGTTGCTCCGGCTGCGTGGACACCTATACGGCCAATAATGTAAAACTACGATAGGTTTAGAATAATATTTCGTCAAGCGTACACTCAACAAATTACATAGACACCATTTCTAAGAAATACAGTTTTTCAAATTAAAGACTAGAAGTTATGAAACAAATCGAAAATATCCTAAATGTAAATTGCAGTATGTATAAACAAATGGAGCTCAGGGAAACAATGCATACGGTTCAGTGTCATGGATAGATAAATTATCGAAAATCATGCAGTAGTGTCGCACCGATATGCCGACTGAAACTGCAAGACCACACCATTCCTGACGCTCCGGATGGTCTGGTACGCATACATGCAATCATATGAAATAACAACCATTTTATGAGATTACTGTCGTAAACGTACACAGAACTAATTCCAAACACACTTTTCCTAAGAAATAAAAATTTTGTGTAGTAAAAATTGAAAATTTTGACAGTAGTCTAAAATATCCTTGCAGTAATCTACAGCTTTTATAAATAAATAGGACAATGGGATAAATTCGTATGGTACAAAGACGAAGGAGAAAGAAATGAACAAAGTCCATGCAATATTGTCGCTCCAATCTTCCGAACCAGACTGCAAGACCACTCTAGTCGTGTCGCTCGGGAAACGTAGGTACGTATACAGACAGTGATACAACGTAGCTATATGTTTTGCAACATATTGTCATAAAAGTGAACTCCCCTAATTCACACGGCATATTTCCTGAAAAAAATGCAATTTTTAAAATAAAACTTCCAAGTTTCGAAGAAAATGTAAAATATCATAACAGTAAATTACAGTATTTGTAAATAAATAGAAAACTGCGAAGGAATTCGTACGGTATAATATTATGGTTAAAGGAATTAATGGAATTGATGATGACCATGAAATATGTCGCATCTTACGTACGCAACGTCAAGACCACTCCAGCAGAGTTGATAGGCTGCGTAGGTTCGTATATTGACCAGCGAATAAAATAACGAATAGGTTTCAAAAAATATTGTCCTAATTGAACAGTCAACTAATTCCAATGACTTTTTTCCATTAAACACAATTTTCTATATTAGAAGCAGAAGATATATAAAAAAATACTAAAATACCACAACATTAAATTACAGAATGCTGAAATAAATGCGAAGCTGCAAAAGAATGCATACGATACAAAATCATGGTTAATGGAATTAAATACTATCCAGGAGTGTCGCCCCAATATGCCGTACGCAACTACAAGACCATTCTAGTCGTGTAGATCTAGCAGCGTAGGTACGTGTACAGACAATCATATCAAATAAAAGAGAATTTAACATGATATTGTTATAAACATAGACTCTCATAACCCAAATGAAACTTTTACAAAGAAATACAGTTTTCTAAAACAAAATTGAAAACTTTGAAAAACATGGAAAAAATCATAAATGTGAATTACATCATGTAGGGATAAATAGAAGACTGCGAAAGATTGCATACGGTACAACATTAAGGTTAAAGAATTTAACAAAGACCATATAGCAGGGTCGCTCGGTTCTGACGGACGCTACAACAGGACCTCGCCAGTCGTGGCGCACAAACGGCGTGGCGACGTATACAGACAATCATACGAAATAACATTATATATAACAAAATACTGTCACTAACGTAGACTCAACAGGAGCCAATGACACTTTTACTAGTAAACAAATTCTTTTAAATAAAAGTGAATAACTTTAAAACAAGTTGAAAATATCATAACAGTAAGTTAGAGCATGTATAAATAAATGGATGACAGGGAAACAATAGATACGGAACAGTATCATGGATAGATAAATTATCGAAAATCATGCAGTAGTGTCGCACCGATATGCCGAATGAAACTGCAAGACCACACTATTCGTGACACTCAGGAAGCATAGATACGTATTCAGACAATCATATAAGATAAGAAAGAAATGAACACAATATTGCCATAAGCGTTCACACAACTAATCCCAAAAGGCACTTTTACTATGAAATACAATTTTCTAAAATGCAAATTGAATATAGCGCACAATATCGAAAACATCATAACACTACATTACAGTTTGTACAAATAAATGGAAAAATGGGAAAAAATGCATACGATACAATATCGAGGTTGGAGAAATTAACGATAATCATACAGTAGTGTCGCTACCATGTACCGAACGCAACTGCGAGCACACACCAGTCGTGTTGTTCCGTCAGCTTAGGTACGTATACAGACAGTCATACACAAGTTAGTCAAACAGAATAATGTCATAAGCGTACACTCACCTATTTCCAAAGGCAGTGCTTCCAGGAAATACAATTTCTTACAAAGAACTTGAAAATTACAAAGAAGAAATCTAAAACATCATTACAGTAAATTAAAGAACGTATAAAATAAATGCAAAATTCGAAAGGAATGCATACAGTTTAAAAGCATGGGCTACAGAAATTCACGAGGACAATCCAGTATGCTGCTCCAATCTGTCGTACCTAACTACAAGACCACTACAACCGTACCGCGCCCGAAGCGTAGGTACGTTTACAATTTATCATATAAAATAGAAAGGATTTAACATAATATTATCACAAACGTACACGCAACTGATTCCAGACACTTTTACTAAGACATACAATTTCTTAAAATAAGAATTCAAAATTTCGAAGAAAATCGAAAATATCATAACAGTACATAACAGAATTTATAAATAAATGAAGAAATTGGTAAAAAGTTCATACGGCATAAAATCATGGTTACAGAAATTAACGAAGGTCATCCAATATGCAGCTCCGATCTGCCGTACGCACCTACAAGACCATTCCAGTCGTGTTACTCCGGAAACCTAAGTACATTTACAGACTATCATATATAATAACAACAAATTTATCGAAATATTTTCATAAAGGTGCACTCATCTATTTCCAAGGACACTATTCCTATAAAATACAATTTTTGATGTTAAAAATTTGAAATTTTGTAAGGAATCGAAAATATCATAACAGAAAATGACAGTATGTCGAAATAAGTGGAAAACAGCGAAGGAGTGCATACGGTACAATATCAAGGCTAAAGAAGTTAACCAATACCTTATAGTAGTCTCGCGCCTATCCACCGTACGCTACGACTTGCCCGCTTTAGGCGTGTGGCTCTGGAAGCGTTGGTACCTATACAGACAATCGTGTACAATAACCATAAATATAACAAAATAATGTTATAATCGTACACTCAACTATTTTCAAGGACCCATTTAGTAAGAAATACAAGTTTCTGAAATTACAAACTGAAAATTATGGAAGAAATCGAAGATATCCCAACAGAAAATTGCAGGATGTATATATAAATGGAAGACTGGGATGAAATCCATACGGAACCAAATCAGAGTTAATGAAATTGACGAAGACCACCCAGCAGTGCTGTTCTGACATATCGTAGGCAACTGCAACTCCAGTCCATTCGTGTCGCTCCGGAAGCGTAGGTACGTATATAGACAATCATGTAAAATAACAATGAGTTTAACAAAATAATCTCATAGACGTGCACTGAACTAGTTTCAAAGTCACTTGTATTAAGAAATACAATTTTATCAACTAACAATAGACAATTTCGGAAAAATTGTAATGACCATATCAATAAATTGCAGTATTTGTATATAAACATGAAAATGAGAAAGAATTGCTTGCGGTTCAAAATCATGTCTTAAGAAATTAACGGAGACCATACAGTAGTGTTGCTCGATCTGCCGTACCATCATTCACTGTTCGAATATTATAGCAGGAGGTCAAGCAATTGTAGAACTTAACCAATTCGTATACAGTCTAACTTTTTACCGTAGGCCATTCCTTCCGAGAAGAAAGCCCGCTTTATTGGGGGCATTACTTCGTGTCCCGTGTAGCAAATTAGTAACCATTTCAGTGACGGACACCTTAATTTCGTGTATGCATTAGAAGATCGGAGCGCAGACTGATCATCAACATTACCGCCCCCTTTGAGGGTGGAACGGCCAAGTGAATAACTTCACCTATCCCGTGATTCCGAGAGCCAACCCAGGAAAACCGAGGAGTAAGTCCTCTAAACAGAATTGGGAGTTGACACCCTATTTCGCAGTTTGAATATTGATATAGAACTTCAAACTGTTTGAGATGGATACCAATTGGTATAAAGCTAAACCTTTAACCGACGGCTGTACCTACCGCGAACCACACCCGCTTCATCGAAAGTATAACTTCGTGTTTAGGGATGCAAATTAGTATACATGTTAGTAACCAGCACCTTAATTTGATGTATGAATTAGAAGATATATTGTCAAACCACTCGAGAGCCGTACTACCTTGTTGGAGAGTCGAATACCTATGTCAAAATCTTCAGCTATCCTGTGATTCCGAGAGGCAAATCAGATATTCCAAGTGTAAATTCGCAGAACAGCATTGGCAATAAACACCTCAACTCACTGTATGAATATTAAAGTATAAAGTCAATCCGCTGGAGAACGATGCCATTTGGTATAACGTCATACTCCTTATAAGACACCTTACCTTCCGAGAACATTAGCCGCCGTATCGAGGGTATAAGTTCGGGTTCAGGGAAACCAATTAGTAGACCTTTTTGTGACGGGGACGCTAATTTCATTATGAATAAGAAGATCGAGGGTGAAACCGCGCCAGATCCTTACCACCTTCTGTGAGAGTCGAACTGCAGAATCAATAGCTTCACATATCTGGTGGTCCGGAGAGACAAATGAGGTATTCCGGGAGTAGTTCCGCTGTACAGTATTGGCCTTATACACCCTATTGCACGGTATAAATATTAAAGTCCAGATTCACACCGTTGTTGGACGTTAGGTATTGGTATCGAGCCAATCATTTCACAATGGCTATAACTTCGTGTAGCTATCCCGCTGTATCGACAGTATAACTTCATGTTCGGAGGAGCAAGTTAGTATGGATTTCAGTCACGGGCATCCTAATTTCAAATATGAACTATGAAGGTCCTGGTTCAAATCGTTCAAGAACGGATCACCCTCTTCGAGTGTCGATCTACCGAATCACAAGCTACACCTATCCTGTGATTCCGAAAGTAAAAACAAGCATTCCGGAAGTAAATCCGCTCATCAGTATTGGCAATAGACACCTTAATTCACGGTATGAATATACAGGTAGACCGTCAAACCGCTGTAGGGCGTTACCTATCGGCATAGAGCCTATCTTTTCGAAGACGGTCGTACCTGCGGAGAGGGAAACCCGCTGAATAGAGAGTATAGCGTCGTGGTCAGAGAAACATGTGATTATGCACTTTAGTGACGGGCACCCTAAAGTCATTTATGAATTACAAAATCCAGCGTTAAAAATTTCAAGAACGTTTCCACCTTCCTTGAGTGACGAACGGCTGAGTAAATAGCTTCACCTATCCTGTGATACCGAGGTTCAAACCAGGTATTCCATGTGTAAATCCGCTTTACAGTATTGGCATTAAAATCCCTACTTCCTGGTATAAATATTAATGTACAGGTTCACACAGTTGTGCAAAGTTACCTATTGGTATAAAATCTAATTCCTTACCGAAGGAAGCACCTACCGAGAAGCTAACCTGCGATTACGAGAGTAAAACATCGTGGTCTGAGCTGAAAAATAGTACACATTTCAGTGACGGGCACCTTAATTTCATTTATTATTTATAAGATCGAGGAGCAAACCGTTCGAGAACGTTACCACATTCTCTGAGAGACGAATGGCTAGATCAGTAGCTTCACATACTCTGTGATTCCGAGGGATAAACCTGGTATACCTGGATTAAATCCGCAGTAAAGTATTGGCAATGAATAAAATAACTTGCGGTATGAATAGTAATATAGTGATTCGAACCATCGTTGAACGCTACCTACTGGTAAAAGATCAAACCTTGAACCGAATACCTTACTCTTCGAGAACATAACCTGCTGAAGCAAGTGTCTTGCTTATTGTTCAAGAAAAATCGTAGACCATTTAGCGGACGGACACTATAATTGCATGTATCAATAGGAAGATGCAGTGTCAAATCGTCCGCGAATGTTTCCACCTCCTTTGCGGGTCGCATGTCTAAGGCAATAGCTTCACATTTTCCATGATTTCGAGAGATAAACCATGTATTCCGGGAGAAAATCCGCTGAACAGTATTGGCAATAGACAACCTTAATCCGCGGTGTGAATATTAAAATAGAGCGGCAAGCCGTCTGAGAACTTTACCAATACGTATGACGACAAACGTTTAAGAGGAAACCTCACTTTCCGCGAACAAAACCTGATGTATCGATGGTGTAACTGTGTGTTTGTAGAAGAATATTCGTATCCATCTTAGTGACGGGCACTATAATCCCATGGATGAATAAGGAGATCGCGAGTCAATGCGTTCTAGAGTGATATCGCCATTTTCGAGAGTCGCTCAGCTAAATCATTACCATCACCGATGCTGTTATTCCGAAAGTCAAACAAGGTATTCCAGGAGTAAATCCGCTGCACAGTATTGGCAATAGACTCATTAATTAGCGGTTTGGAATATTACAGTAGGGCATATAACCATTGTAGAAAGTTACTTATTGGTAAAGAGTCACATGTTTACCGATAGTAGAACACATCGGAGAAGAAAATCCTCCATATCGATAGTATGAAATCGTGAAAAGGGAAATAGATTATTAATTATTACAGTGACGGGCACCACACGATCATCTATGAATTAGAAGATCGTTGGTGAACTCGATCGAGAACGTAACCACCAGCTTTGTGTGTCGAACGGATAAGTCAATAGCCCCACCTATGCTGTAATTCTGAGAGTCTAACCAGGTAATTCAAGAGTAAATCTGCCGAAGAATATTGGCAGTTGACACCTTAATTCACGGTTTGAATATTAGAGTAGATTGTCAAACCGGATGAGAATGTTACTAATTCCTATAAAGTTAAACATTTTACCGAATGCCTTACCGTTCGTGAAGCCAACCTGCCGAATCGAGAGTATAGCTACGTGATGACGGAAACACATTAGTGTATAATTTAGGGACGTCACCTTTAATTTATGT
>NW_027470191.1:0-42452 GCF_051020765.1 Lasioglossum baleicum
GGAGTTTCTGTGCCAATTTCGCATATTTGCATTCAAATGCACTGATCTAGCACGCGAAACAGCGATTCCGCACAGAAATATACTTCTGAAGCGAAGAATCGTCGAATCTGACATAAGCTCGAATAAATCGTGATCGTGCTTGCCGGGTCGGAGTTTATGTGCCAATTTCGCATATTTGCATGCAAATGCACTGATCTAGCACGCGAAACAGCGATTCGGCACAGAAATACACTTCTGAAACGAAGAATCGTCGAATCTGACATATGCTCGAATAAATCGTGATCGTGTTTGCCGGGTCGAAGTTTCTGTGCCAATTTCTCATACTTGCATGCAAATGCACTGATCTAGCACGCAAGACAGCGATTCCGCACAGGAATACTCTTCTGAAACGAAGAATCGTCGAATCTGACATAAGCTCGAATAAATCGTGATCGTGCATGCCGGGTCGGAGTTTCTGTGCCAATTTCGCATATTTGCATGCAAATGCACTGATCTATCACGCGAAACAGCGATTCCGCACAGAAATACACTTCTGAAACGAAGAATCGTCGAATCTGACATAAGCTCGAATAAATCGTGATCGTGTTTGCCGGGTCGAAGTTTCTGTGCCAATTTCTCATACTTGCATGCAAATGCATTGATCTAGCACGCAAGACAGCGATTCCGCACAGAAATACTCTTCTGAAACGAAGAATCGTCGAATCTGACATAAGCTCGAATAAATCGTGATCGTGCATGCCGGGTCGGAGTTTCCGTGCCAATTTCGCACATTTGCATGCAAATACACTGATCTATCACGCGAAACAGCGATTCCGCACAGAAATACACTTCTGAAACGAAGAATCGTCGAATCTGACATAAGCTCGAATAAATTGTGATCGTGCTTGCCGGGTCGGAGTTTCTGTGCCAATTTCGCGTATTTGCATGCAAATGCACTGATCTAGCACGCGAAACAGCGATTCCGCACAGAAATACACTTCTGAAACGAAGAATCGTCGAATCTGACATAAGCTCGAATAAATCGTGATCGTGCATGCCGGGTCGGAGTTTGCGTGCCAATTTCGCATATTTGCATGCAAATGCACTGATCTAGCACGCGAAACAGCGATTCCGCACAGAAATACACTTCTGAAACGAAGTATCGTCGAATCTGTCATAAGCTCGAATAAATCGTGATCGTGTTTGCCGGGTCGAAGTTTCTGTGCCAATTTCTCATACTTGCATGCAAATGCACTGATCTAGCACGCAAGACAGCGATTCCGCACAGAAATACTCTTCTGAAACGAAGAATCGTCGAATCTGACATAAGCTCGAATAAATCGTGATCGTGGTTGCCGGGTCGGAGTTTCCGTGCCAATTTCGCACATTTGCATGCAAATACACTGATCTAGCACGCGAAACAGCGATTCCGCACAGAAATACACTTCTGAAACGAAGAATCGTCGAATCTGACATAAGCTCGAATAAATCGTGATCGTGCTTGCCGGGTCGGAGTTTCTGTGCCAATTTCACGTATTTGCATGCAAATGCACTGATCTAGCACGCGAAACAGCGATTCCGCACAGAAATACACTTCTGAAACGAAGAATCGTCGAATCTGATATAAGCTCGAATAAATCGGGATCGTGCTTGCCGGGTCGGAGTTTCCGTGCCAATTTCGCATATTTGTATGCAAATGCACTGATCTAGCACGCGAAACAGCGATTCCTCACAGAAATACACTTCTGAAACGAAGAACCGTCGAATCTGACAAGGGCTCGAATAAATTGTGATCGTGCTTGCCGAATTGGAGTTTCCGTGCCAATTTCGCATATTTGTATGCAAATGCACTGATCTAACACGCGGAACAGCGATTCCGCACAGAAATACACTTCTGAAACGAAGAATCGTCGAATCTGATATAAGCTCGAATAATTTGTGATCGTGCTTGCCGAAAAGAGTTTCTATTCCAATTTCTCATACTTGCATGCAAATGCACTGATCTAGCGCGCGAAACACCGATTCCGCACAGAAATACACTTCTGAAACGAAGAATTGTCGAATCTGACATAAGCTCGAATAAATCGTGATCGTGCTTGCCGGGTCGGAGTTTCTGTGCCAATTTCGCATATTTGCATGCAAATGCACTGATCTAGCACGCGAAACAGCGATTCCGCACAGAAATACACTTCTGAAACGAAGAATCGTCAAATCTGATATAAGCTCGAATAAATCGGGATCGTGCTTGCCGGGTCGGAGTTTCCGTGCCAATTTCGCATATTTGTATGCAAATGCACTGATCTATCACGCGAAACAGCGATTCCGCACAGAAATACACTTCTGAAACGAAGAATCGTCGAATCTGACATAAGCTCGAATAAATTGTGATCGTGCTTGCCGGGTCGGAGTTTCTGTGCCAATTTCGCATATTTGCATGCAAATGCACTGATCTAGCACGCGAAACAGCGATTCCGCACAGAAATACACTTCTGAAACGAAGAATCGTCGAATCTGATATAAGCTCGAATAAATCGGGATCGTGCTTGCCGGGTCGGAGTTTCCGTGCCAATTTCGCATATTTGTATGCAAATGCACTGATCTAGCTCGCGAAACAGCGATTCCGCTCAGAAATACACTTCTGAAACGAAGAACCGTCGAATCTGACAAGGGCTCGAATAAATTGTGATCGTGCTTGCCGAATTGGAGTTTCCGTGCCAATTTCGCATATTTGTATGCAAATGCACTGATCTAACACGCGAAACAGCGATTCCGCACAGAAATACACTTCTGAAACGAAGAATCGTCGAATCTGATATAAGCTCGAATAATTTGTGATCGTGCTTGCCGAAAAGGAGTTTCTATTCCAATTTCTCATACTTGCATGCAAATGCACTGATCTAGCGCGCGAAACAGCGATTCCGCACAGAAATACACTTCTGAAACGAAGAATTGTCGAATCTGACATAAGCTCGCATAAATCGTGATCGTGCTTGCCGGGTCGGAGTTTCTGTGCCAATTTCGCATATTTGCATTCAAATGCACTGTTCTGGCACGCGAAACAGCGATTCCGCACAGAAATACACTGCTGAAGCGAAGAATCGTCGAATCTGACATAAGCTCGAATACATCGTGATCGTGTTTGTCGGGTCGGAGTTTCTGTTCCAATTTCGCGTATTTGCATGCAAATGCACTGATCTAGCACGCGAAACAGCGATTCCGCACAGAAATACACTTCTGAAACGAAGAATCGTCGAATCTGACATAAGCTCGAATACATCGTGATCGTGCTTGCCGGGTCGGAGTTTCTGTGCCAATTTCGCGTATTTGCATGCAAATGCACTGATCTAGCACGCGAAACAGCGATTCCGCACAGAAATACACTTCTGAAACGAAGAATCGTCGAATCTGACATAAGCTCGAATAAATCGTGATCGTGTTTGCCGGGTCGAAGTTTCTGTGCCAATTTCTCATACTTGCATGCAAATGCACTGATCTAGCACGCAAGACAGAGATTCCGCACAGAAATACACTTCTGAAACGAAGAATCGTTGAATCTGACATAAGCTCGAATAAATTGTGATCGTGCTTGCCGGGTCGGAGTTTCTGTGCCAATTTCGCATATTTGCATTCAAATGCACTGATCTAGCACGCGAAACAGCGATTCCGCACAGAAATACACTTCTGAAACGAAGAATCGTCGAATCTGACATAAGCTCGAATAAATCGTGATCGTGTTTGCCGGGTCGAAGTTTCTGTGCCAATTTCTCATACTTGCATGCAAATGCACTGATCTAGCACGCAAGACAGCGATTCCGCACAGAAATACTCTTCTGAAACGAAGAATCGTCGAATCTGACATAAGCTCGAATAAATCGTGATCGTGGTTGCCGGGTCGGAGTTTCCGTGCCAATTTCGCACATTTGCATGCAAATGCACTGATCTAGCACGCGAAACAGCGATTCCGCACAGAAATACACTTCTGAAACGAAGAAACGTTGAATCTGACATAAGCTCGAATAAATTGTGATCGTGCTTGCCGGGTCGGAGTTTCTGTGCCAATTTCGCATATTTGCATTCAAATGCACTGATCTAGCACGCGAAACAGCGATTCCGCACAGAAATATACTTCTGAAGCGAAGAATCGTCGAATCTGACATAAGCTCGAATAAATCGTGATCGTGCTTGCCGGGTCGGAGTTTCTGTGCCAATTTCGCATATTTGCATGCAAATGCACTGATCTAGCACGCGAAACAGCGATTCCGCACAGAAATACACTTCTGAAACGAAGAATCGTCGAATCTGACATAAGCTCGAATAAATCGTGATCGTGCTTGCCGGGTTGGAGTTTCTGTGCCAATTTCACGTATTTGCATGCAAATGCACTGATCTAGCACGCGAAACAGCGATTCCGCACAGAAATACACTTCTGAAACGAAGAATCGTCGAATCTGATATAAGCTCGAATAAATCGGGATCGTGCTTGCCGGGTCGGAGTTTCCGTGCCAATTTCGCATATTTGTATGCAAATGCACTGATCTAGCACGCGAAACAGCGATTCCGCACAGAAATACACTTCTGAAACGAAGAATCGTCGAATCTGACATAAGCTCGAATAAATTGTGATCGTGCTTGCCGGGTCGGAGTTTCTGTGCCAATTTCGCATATTTGCATTCAAATGCACTGATCTGGCACGCGAAACAGCGATTCCGCACAGAAATACACTGCTGAAACGAAGAATCGTCGAATCTGACATAAGCTCGAATAAATCGTGATCGTGCATGCCGGGTCGGAGTTTCTGTGCCAATTTCGCATATTTGCATTCAAATGCACTGATCTAGCACGCGAAACAGCGATTCCGCACAGAAATATACTTCTGAAGCGAAGAATCGTCGAATCTGACATAAGCTCGAATAAATCGTGATCGTGCTTGCCGGGTCGGAGTTTCTGTGCCAATTTCGCATACTTGCATGCAAATGCACTGATCTAGCACGCAAGACAGCGATTCCGCACAGAAATACTCTTCTGAAACGAAGAATCGTCGAATCTGACATAAGCTCGAATAAATCGTGATCGTGGTTGCCGGGTCGGAGTTTCCGTGCCAATTTCGCACATTTGCATGCAAATACACTGATCTAGCACGCGAAATAGCGATTCCGCACAGAAATACACTTCTGAAACGAAGAATCGTCGAATCTGAAATAAGCTCGAATAATTTGTGATCGTGCTTGCCGAAAAGGAGTTTCTATTCCAATTTCTCATACTTGCATGCAAATGCACTGATCTAGCGCGCGAAACAGCGATTCCGCACAGAAATACACTTCTGAAACGAAGAATCGTCGAATCTGATATAAGCTCGAATAAATCGTGATCGTGCTTGCCGGGTCGGAGTTTCTGTGCCAATTTCACGTATTTGCATGCAAATGCACTGATCTAGCACGCGAAACAGCGATTCCGCACAGAAATACACTTCTGAAACGAAGAATCGTCGAATCTGACATAAGCTCGAATAAATTGTGATCGTGCTTGCCGGGTCGGAGTTTCTGTGCCAATTTCGCGTATTTGCATGCAAATGCACTGATCTAGCGCGCGAAACAGCGATTCCGCCCTGAAATACACTTCTGAAACGAAGAACCGTCGAATCTGACATAAGATCGAATAAATCGTGATCGTGCTTGCCGAATCGGAGTTTCTGTGCCAATTTCACGTATTTGCATGCAAATGCACTGATCTAGCACGCGAAACAGCGATTCCGCACAGAAATACACTTCTGAAACGAAGAATCGTCGAATCTGACATAAGCTCGAATAAATTGTGATCGTGCTTGCCGGGTCGGAGTTTCTGTGCCAATTTCGCGTATTTGCATGCAAATGCACTGATCTAGCGCGCGAAACAGCGATTCCGCCCTGAAATACACTTCTGAAACGAAGAACCGTCGAATCTGACATAAGCTCGAATAAATCGTGATCGTGTTTGCCGGGTCGAAGTTTCTGTGCCAATTTCTCATACTTGCATGCAAATGCACTGATCTAGCACGCAAGACAGCGATTCCGCACAGAAATACTCTTCTGAAACGAAGAATCGTCGAATCTGACATAAGATCGAATAAATCGTGATCGTGGTTGCCGGGTCGGAGTTTCCGTGCCAATTTCGCACATTTGCATGCAAATACACTGATCTAGCACGCGAAATAGCGATTCCGCACAGAAATACACTTCTGAAACGAAGAATCGTCGAATCTGAAATAAGCTCGAATAATTTGTGATCGTGCTTGCCGAAAAGGAGTTTCTATTCCAATTTCTCATACTTGCATGCAAATGCACTGATCTAGCGCGCGAAACAGCGATTCCGCACAGAAATACACTTCTGAAACGAAGAATCGTCGAATCTGACATAAGCTCGAATAAATCGTGATCGTGCTTGCCGGGTCGGAGTTTCTGTGCCAATTTCGCATATTTGCATGCAAATGCACTGATCTAGCACGCGAAACAGCGATTCCGCACAGAAATACACTTCTGAAACGAAGTATCGTCGAATCTGTCATAAGCTCGAATAAATCGTGATCGTGTTTGCCGGGTCGAAGTTTCTGTGCCAATTTCTCATACTTGCATGCAAATGCACTGATCTAGCACGCAAGACAGCGATTCCGCACAGAAATACTCTTCTGAAACGAAGAATCGTCGAATCTGACATAAGCTCGAATAAATCGTGATCGTGGTTGCCGGGTCGGAGTTTCCGTGCCAATTTCGCACATTTGCATGCAAATACACTGATCTAGCACGCGAAACAGCGATTCCGCACAGAAATACACTTCTGAAACGAAGAATCGTCGAATCTGACATAAGCTCGAATAAATCGTGATCGTGCTTGCCGGGTCGGAGTTTCTGTGCCAATTTCACGTATTTGCATGCAAATGCACTGATCTAGCACGCGAAACAGCGATTCCGCACAGAAATACACTTCTGAAACGAAGAATCGTCGAATCTGATATAAGCTCGAATAAATCGGGATCGTGCTTGCCGGGTCGGAGTTTCCGTGCCAATTTCGCATATTTGTATGCAAATGCACTGATCTAGCACGCGAAACAGCGATTCCTCACAGAAATACACTTCTGAAACGAAGAACCGTCGAATCTGACAAGGGCTCGAATAAATTGTGATCGTGCTTGCCGAATTGGAGTTTCCGTGCCAATTTCGCATATTTGTATGCAAATGCACTGATCTAACACGCGGAACAGCGATTCCGCACAGAAATACACTTCTGAAACGAAGAATCGTCGAATCTGATATAAGCTCGAATAATTTGTGATCGTGCTTGCCGAAAAGGAGTTTCTATTCCAATTTCTCATACTTGCATGCAAATGCACTGATCTAGCGCGCGAAACACCGATTCCGCACAGAAATACACTTCTGAAACGAAGAATTGTCGAATCTGACATAAGCTCGAATAAATCGTGATCGTGCTTGCCGGGTCGGAGTTTCTGTGCCAATTTCGCATATTTGCATGCAAATGCACTGATCTAGCACGCGAAACAGCGATTCCGCACAGAAATACACTTCTGAAACGAAGAATCGTCAAATCTGATATAAGCTCGAATAAATCGGGATCGTGCTTGCCGGGTCGGAGTTTCCGTGCCAATTTCGCATATTTGTATGCAAATGCACTGATCTATCACGCGAAACAGCGATTCCGCACAGAAATACACTTCTGAAACGAAGAATCGTCGAATCTGACATAAGCTCGAATAAATTGTGATCGTGCTTGCCGGGTCGGAGTTTCTGTGCCAATTTTGCATATTTGCATGCAAATGCACTGATCTAGCACGCGAAACAGCGATTCCGCACAGAAATACACTTCTGAAACGAAGAATCGTCGAATCTGATATAAGCTCGAATAAATCGGGATCGTGCTTGCCGGGTCGGAGTTTCCGTGCCAATTTCGCATATTTGTATGCAAATGCACTGATCTAGCACGCGAAACAGCGATTCCGCTCAGAAATACACTTCTGAAACGAAGAACCGTCGAATCTGACAAGGGCTCGAATAAATTGTGATCGTGCTTGCCGAATTGGAGTTTCCGTGCCAATTTCGCATATTTGTATGCAAATGCACTGATCTAACACGCGAAACAGCGATTCCGCACAGAAATACACTTCTGAAACGAAGAATCGTCGAATCTGATATAAGCTCGAATAATTTGTGATCGTGCTTGCCGAAAAGGAGTTTCTATTCCAATTTCTCATACTTGCATGCAAATGCACTGATCTAGCGCGCGAAACAGCGATTCCGCACAGAAATACACTTCTGAAACGAAGAATTGTCGAATCTGACATAAGCTCGCATAAATCGTGATCGTGCTTGCCGGGTCGGAGTTTCTGTGCCAATTTCGCATATTTGCATTCAAATGCACTGTTCTGGCACGCGAAACAGCGATTCCGCACAGAAATACACTGCTGAAGCGAAGAATCGTCGAATCTGACATAAGCTCGAATACATCGTGATCGTGTTTGTCGGGTCGGAGTTTCTGTTCCAATTTCGCGTATTTGCATGCAAATGCACTGATCTAGCACGCGAAACAGCGATTCCGCACAGAAATACACTTCTGAAACGAAGAATCGTCGAATCTGACATAAGCTCGAATACATCGTGATCGTGCTTGCCGGGTCGGAGTTTCTGTGCCAATTTCGCGTATGTGCATGCAAATGCACTGATCTAGCACGCGAAACAGCGATTCCGCACAGAAATACACTTCTGAAACGAAGAATCGTCGAATCTGACATAAGCTCGAATAAATCGTGATCGTGTTTGCCGGGTCGAAGTTTCTGTGCCAATTTCTCATACTTGCATGCAAATGCACTGATCTAGCACGCAAGACAGCGATTCCGCACAGAAATACTCTTCTGAAACGAAGAATCGTCGAATCTGACATAAGCTCGAATAAATCGTGATCGTGGTTGCCGGGTCGGAGTTTCCGTGCCAATTTCGCACATTTGCATGCAAATGCACTGATCTAGCACGCGAAACAGCGATTCCGCACAGAAATACACTTCTGAAACGAAGAAACGTTGAATCTGACATAAGCTCGAATAAATTGTGATCGTGCTTGCCGGGTCGGAGTTTCTGTGCCAATTTCGCATATTTGCATTCAAATGCACTGATCTAGCACGCGAAACAGCGATTCCGCACAGAAATATACTTCTGAAGCGAAGAATCGTCGAATCTGACATAAGCTCGAATAAATCGTGATCGTGCTTGCCGGGTCGGAGTTTCTGTGCCAATTTCGCATATTTGCATGCAAATGCACTGATCTAGCACGCGAAACAGCGATTCCGCACAGAAATACACTTCTGAAACGAAGAATCGTCGAATCTGACATAAGCTCGAATAAATCGTGATCGTGCTTGCCGGGTTGGAGTTTCTGTGCCAATTTCACGTATTTGCATGCAAATGCACTGATCTAGCACGCGAAACAGCGATTCCGCACAGAAATACACTTCTGAAACGAAGAATCGTCGAATCTGATATAAGCTCGAATAAATCGGGATCGTGCTTGCCGGGTCGGAGTTTCCGTGCCAATTTCGCATATTTGTATGCAAATGCACTGATCTAGCACGCGAAACAGCGATTCCGCACAGAAATACACTTCTGAAACGAAGAATCGTCGAATCTGACATAAGCTCGAATAAATTGTGATCGTGCTTGCCGGGTCGGAGTTTCTGTGCCAATTTCGCATATTTGCATTCAAATGCACTGATCTGGCACGCGAAACAGCGATTCCGCACAGAAATACACTGCTGAAACGAAGAATCGTCGAATCTGACATAAGCTCGAATAAATCGTGATCGTGCATGCCGGGTCGGAGTTTCTGTGCCAATTTCGCATATTTGCATTCAAATGCACTGATCTAGCACGCGAAACAGCGATTCCGCACAGAAATATACTTCTGAAGCGAAGAATCGTCGAATCTGACATAAGCTCGAATAAATCGTGATCGTGCTTGCCGGGTCGGAGTTTCTGTGCCAATTTCGCATACTTGCATGCAAATGCACTGATCTAGCACGCAAGACAGCGATTCCGCACAGAAATACTCTTCTGAAACGAAGAATCGTCGAATCTGACATAAGCTCGAATAAATCGTGATCGTGGTTGCCGGGTCGGAGTTTCCGTGCCAATTTCGCACATTTGCATGCAAATACACTGATCTAGCACGCGAAATAGCGATTCCGCACAGAAATACACTTCTGAAACGAAGAATCGTCGAATCTGAAATAAGCTCGAATAATTTGTGATCGTGCTTGCCGAAAAGGAGTTTCTATTCCAATTTCTCATACTTGCATGCAAATGCACTGATCTAGCGCGCGAAACAGCGATTCCGCACAGAAATACACTTCTGAAACGAAGAATCGTCGAATCTGATATAAGCTCGAATAAATCGTGATCGTGCTTGCCGGGTCGGAGTTTCTGTGCCAATTTCACGTATTTGCATGCAAATGCACTGATCTAGCACGCGAAACAGCGATTCCGCACAGAAATACACTTCTGAAACGAAGAATCGTCGAATCTGACATAAGCTCGAATAAATTGTGATCGTGCTTGCCGGGTCGGAGTTTCTGTGCCAATTTCGCGTATTTGCATGCAAATGCACTGATCTAGCGCGCGAAACAGCGATTCCGCCCTGAAATACACTTCTGAAACGAAGAACCGTCGAATCTGACATAAGATCGAATAAATCGTGATCGTGCTTGCCGAATCGGAGTTTCTGTGCCAATTTCACGTATTTGCATGCAAATGCACTGATCTAGCACGCGAAACAGCGATTCCGCACAGAAATACACTTCTGAAACGAAGAATCGTCGAATCTGACATAAGCTCGAATAAATTGTGATCGTGCTTGCCGGGCCGGAGTTTCTGTGCCAATTTCGCGTATTTGCATGCAAATGCACTGATCTAGCGCGCGAAACAGCGATTCCGCCCTGAAATACACTTCTGAAACGAAGAACCGTCGAATCTGACATAAGCTCGAATAAATCGTGATCGTGTTTGCCGGGTCGAAGTTTCTGTGCCAATTTCTCATACTTGCATGCAAATGCACTGATCTAGCACGCAAGACAGCGATTCCGCACAGAAATACTCTTCTGAAACGAAGAATCGTCGAATCTGACATAAGATCGAATAAATCGTGATCGTGGTTGCCGGGTCGGAGTTTCCGTGCCAATTTCGCACATTTGCATGCAAATACACTGATCTAGCACGCGAAATAGCGATTCCGCACAGAAATACACTTCTGAAACGAAGAATCGTCGAATCTGAAATAAGCTCGAATAATTTGTGATCGTGCTTGCCGAAAAGGAGTTTCTATTCCAATTTCTCATACTTGCATGCAAATGCACTGATCTAGCGCGCGAAACAGCGATTCCGCACAGAAATACACTTCTGAAACGAAGAATCGTCGAATCTGACATAAGCTCGAATAAATCGTGATCGTGCTTGCCGGGTCGGAGTTTCTGTGCCAATTTCGCATATTTGCATGCAAATGCACTGATCTAGCACGCGAAACAGCGATTCCGCACAGAAATACACTTCTGAAACGAAGTATCGTCGAATCTGTCATAAGCTCGAATAAATCGTGATCGTGTTTGCCGGGTCGAAGTTTCTGTGCCAATTTCTCATACTTGCATGCAAATGCACTGATCTAGCACGCAAGACAGCGATTCCGCACAGAAATACTCTTCTGAAACGAAGAATCGTCGAATCTGACATAAGCTCGAATAAATCGTGATCGTGGTTGCCGGGTCGGAGTTTCCGTGCCAATTTCGCACATTTGCATGCAAATACACTGATCTAGCACGCGAAACAGCGATTCCGCACAGAAATACACTTCTGAAACGAAGAATCGTCGAATCTGATATAAGCTCGAATAAATCGGGATCGTGCTTGCCGGGTCGGAGTTTCCGTGCCAATTTCGCATATTTGTATGCAAATGCACTGATCTAGCACGCGAAACAGCGATTCCTCACAGAAATACACTTCTGAAACGAAGAACCGTCGAATCTGACAAGGGCTCGAATAAATTGTGATCGTGCTTGCCGAATTGGAGTTTCCGTGCCAATTTCGCATATTTGTATGCAAATGCACTGATCTAACACGCGGAACAGCGATTCCGCACAGAAATACACTTCTGAAACGAAGAATCGTCGAATCTGATATAAGCTCGAATAATTTGTGATCGTGCTTGCCGAAAAGGAGTTTCTATTCCAATTTCTCATACTTGCATGCAAATGCACTGATCTAGCGCGCGAAACACCGATTCCGCACAGAAATACACTTCTGAAACGAAGAATTGTCGAATCTGACATAAGCTCGAATAAATCGTGATCGTGCTTGCCGGGTCGGAGTTTCTGTGCCAATTTCGCATATTTGCATGCAAATGCACTGATCTAGCACGCGAAACAGCGATTCCGCACAGAAATACACTTCTGAAACGAAGAATCGTCAAATCTGATATAAGCTCGAATAAATCGGGATCGTGCTTGCCGGGTCGGAGTTTCCGTGCCAATTTCGCATATTTGTATGCAAATGCACTGATCTATCACGCGAAACAGCGATTCCGCACAGAAATACACTTCTGAAACGAAGAATCGTCGAATCTGACATAAGCTCGAATAAATTGTGATCGTGCTTGCCGGGTCGGAGTTTCTGTGCCAATTTTGCATATTTGCATGCAAATGCACTGATCTAGCACGCGAAACAGCGATTCCGCACAGAAATACACTTCTGAAACGAAGAATCGTCGAATCTGATATAAGCTCGAATAAATCGGGATCGTGCTTGCCGGGTCGGAGTTTCCGTGCCAATTTCGCATATTTGTATGCAAATGCACTGATCTAGCACGCGAAACAGCGATTCCGCTCAGAAATACACTTCTGAAACGAAGAACCGTCGAATCTGACAAGGGCTCGAATAAATTGTGATCGTGCTTGCCGAATTGGAGTTTCCGTGCCAATTTCGCATATTTGTATGCAAATGCACTGATCTAACACGCGAAACAGCGATTCCGCACAGAAATACACTTCTGAAACGAAGAATCGTCGAATCTGATATAAGCTCGAATAATTTGTGATCGTGCTTGCCGAAAAGGAGTTTCTATTCCAATTTCTCATACTTGCATGCAAATGCACTGATCTAGCGCGCGAAACAGCGATTCCGCACAGAAATACACTTCTGAAACGAAGAATTGTCGAATCTGACATAAGCTCGCATAAATCGTGATCGTGCTTGCCGGGTCGGAGTTTCTGTGCCAATTTCGCATATTTGCATTCAAATGCACTGTTCTGGCACGCGAAACAGCGATTCCGCACAGAAATACACTGCTGAAGCGAAGAATCGTCGAATCTGACATAAGCTCGAATACATCGTGATCGTGTTTGTCGGGTCGGAGTTTCTGTTCCAATTTCGCGTATTTGCATGCAAATGCACTGATCTAGCACGCGAAACAGCGATTCCGCACAGAAATACACTTCTGAAACGAAGAATCGTCGAATCTGACATAAGCTCGAATACATCGTGATCGTGCTTGCCGGGTCGGAGTTTCTGTGCCAATTTCGCGTATGTGCATGCAAATGCACTGATCTAGCACGCGAAACAGCGATTCCGCACAGAAATACACTTCTGAAACGAAGAATCGTCGAATCTGACATAAGCTCGAATAAATCGTGATCGTGTTTGCCGGGTCGAAGTTTCTGTGCCAATTTCTCATACTTGCATGCAAATGCACTGATCTAGCACGCAAGACAGAGATTCCGCACAGAAATACACTTCTGAAACGAAGAATCGTTGAATCTGACATAAGCTCGAATAAATTGTGATCGTGCTTGCCGGGTCGGAGTTTCTGTGCCAATTTCGCATATTTGCATTCAAATGCACTGATCTAGCACGCGAAACAGCGATTCCGCACAGAAATACACTTCTGAAACGAAGAATCGTCGAATCTGACATAAGCTCGAATAAATCGTGATCGTGTTTGCCGGGTCGAAGTTTCTGTGCCAATTTCTCATACTTGCATGCAAATGCACTGATCTAGCACGCAAGACAGCGATTCCGCACAGAAATACTCTTCTGAAACGAAGAATCGTCGAATCTGACATAAGCTCGAATAAATCGTGATCGTGGTTGCCGGGTCGGAGTTTCCGTGCCAATTTCGCACATTTGCATGCAAATGCACTGATCTAGCACGCGAAACAGCGATTCCGCACAGAAATACACTTCTGAAACGAAGAAACGTTGAATCTGACATAAGCTCGAATAAATTGTGATCGTGCTTGCCGGGTCGGAGTTTCTGTGCCAATTTCGCATATTTGCATTCAAATGCACTGATCTAGCACGCGAAACAGCGATTCCGCACAGAAATATACTTCTGAAGCGAAGAATCGTCGAATCTGACATAAGCTCGAATAAATCGTGATCGTGCTTGCCGGGTCGGAGTTTCTGTGCCAATTTCGCATATTTGCATGCAAATGCACTGATCTAGCACGCGAAACAGCGATTCCGCACAGAAATACACTTCTGAAACGAAGAATCGTCGAATCTGACATAAGCTCGAATAAATCGTGATCGTGCTTGCCGGGTTGGAGTTTCTGTGCCAATTTCACGTATTTGCATGCAAATGCACTGATCTAGCACGCGAAACAGCGATTCCGCACAGAAATACACTTCTGAAACGAAGAATCGTCGAATCTGATATAAGCTCGAATAAATCGGGATCGTGCTTGCCGGGTCGGAGTTTCCGTGCCAATTTCGCATATTTGTATGCAAATGCACTGATCTAGCACGCGAAACAGCGATTCCGCACAGAAATACACTTCTGAAACGAAGAATCGTCGAATCTGACATAAGCTCGAATAAATTGTGATCGTGCTTGCCGGGTCGGAGTTTCTGTGCCAATTTCGCATATTTGCATTCAAATGCACTGATCTGGCACGCGAAACAGCGATTCCGCACAGAAATACACTGCTGAAACGAAGAATCGTCGAATCTGACATAAGCTCGAATAAATCGTGATCGTGCATGCCGGGTCGGAGTTTCTGTGCCAATTTCGCATATTTGCATTCAAATGCACTGATCTAGCACGCGAAACAGCGATTCCGCACAGAAATATACTTCTGAAGCGAAGAATCGTCGAATCTGACATAAGCTCGAATAAATCGTGATCGTGCTTGCCGGGTCGGAGTTTCTGTGCCAATTTCGCATACTTGCATGCAAATGCACTGATCTAGCACGCAAGACAGCGATTCCGCACAGAAATACTCTTCTGAAACGAAGAATCGTCGAATCTGACATAAGCTCGAATAAATCGTGATCGTGGTTGCCGGGTCGGAGTTTCCGTGCCAATTTCGCACATTTGCATGCAAATACACTGATCTAGCACGCGAAATAGCGATTCCGCACAGAAATACACTTCTGAAACGAAGAATCGTCGAATCTGAAATAAGCTCGAATAATTTGTGATCGTGCTTGCCGAAAAGGAGTTTCTATTCCAATTTCTCATACTTGCATGCAAATGCACTGATCTAGCGCGCGAAACAGCGATTCCGCACAGAAATACACTTCTGAAACGAAGAATCGTCGAATCTGATATAAGCTCGAATAAATCGTGATCGTGCTTGCCGGGTCGGAGTTTCTGTGCCAATTTCACGTATTTGCATGCAAATGCACTGATCTAGCACGCGAAACAGCGATTCCGCACAGAAATACACTTCTGAAACGAAGAATCGTCGAATCTGACATAAGCTCGAATAAATTGTGATCGTGCTTGCCGGGTCGGAGTTTCTGTGCCAATTTCGCGTATTTGCATGCAAATGCACTGATCTAGCGCGCGAAACAGCGATTCCGCCCTGAAATACACTTCTGAAACGAAGAACCGTCGAATCTGACATAAGATCGAATAAATCGTGATCGTGCTTGCCGAATCGGAGTTTCTGTGCCAATTTCGCATATTCGCATGCAAATGCACTGAGCTATCACGTGGAACAGCGGTCCCGCACTGAAATACACTTCTGAAACGAAGAATCGTAGAATCTGATGTAATATTGAGTAAATCGTGATCGTGCTTGCCGAATCGGAGGTTCTGTGTCAATTTCGTATATTTGCATGCAAATGCACTGATCTAGCACGCGAAACAGCGATTCCGCACTGAAATTCACTTACGAAACACCGAATCGTCGAATCTGACATAAACTTGAATCAATCGTGTCCGTGCATGCCGAATCGGAGTTTCTGTGCCAATTTCGCATATTTGCAAGCAAATGAACTGATTTAGCACGCGAAACAGCGATTCCGCCCTGAAATACACTTCTGAAACGAAGAACCGTCGAATCTGACATAAGCTCGAATAAATCGTGATCGTGTTTGCCGGGTCGAAGTTTCTGTGCCAATTTCTCATACTTGCATGCAAATGCACTGATCTAGCACGCAAGACAGCGATTCCGCACAGAAATACTCTTCTGAAACGAAGAATCGTCGAATCTGACATAAGATCGAATAAATCGTGATCGTGGTTGCCGGGTCGGAGTTTCCGTGCCAATTTCGCACATTTGCATGCAAATACACTGATCTAGCACGCGAAATAGCGATTCCGCACAGAAATACACTTCTGAAACGAAGAATCGTCGAATCTGAAATAAGCTCGAATAATTTGTGATCGTGCTTGCCGAAAAGGAGTTTCTATTCCAATTTCTCATACTTGCATGCAAATGCACTGATCTAGCGCGCGAAACAGCGATTCCGCACAGAAATACACTTCTGAAACGAAGAATCGTCGAATCTGACATAAGCTCGAATAAATCGTGATCGTGCTTGCCGGGTCGGAGTTTCTGTGCCAATTTCGCATATTTGCATGCAAATGCACTGATCTAGCACGCGAATCAGCGATTCCGCACAGAAATACACTTCTGAAACGAAGAATCGTCGAATCTGATATAAGCTCGAATAAATCGGGATCGTGCTTGCTGGGTCGGAGTTTCCGTGCCAATTTCGCATATTTGTATGCAAATGCACTGATCTATCACGCGAAACAGCGACTCCGCACAGAAATACACTTCTGAAACGAAGAATCGTCGAATCTGACATAAGCTCGAATACATCGTGATCGTGTTTGTCGGGTCGGAGTTTCTGTGCCAATTTCGCGTATTTGCATGCAAATGCACTGATCTAGCACGCGAAACAGCGATTCCGCACAGAAATACACTTCTGAAACGAAGAATCGTCGAATCTGACATAAGCTCGAATAAATTGTGATCGTGCTTGCCGGGTCGGAGTTTCTGTGCCAATTTCGCGTATTTGCATGCAAATGCACTGATCTAGCACGCGAAACAGCGATTCCGCACAGAAATACACTTCTGAAACGAAGAATCGTCGAATCTGACATAAGCTCGAATAAATCGTGATCGTGCATGCCGGGTCGTAGTTTCTGTGCCAATTTCGCATATTTGCATGCAAATGCACTGATCTAGCACGCGAAACAGCGATTCCGCACAGAAATACACTTCTGAAGCGAAGAATCGTCGAATCTGACATAAGATCGAGTAAATCGTGATCGTGGTTGCCGGGTCGGAGTTTCCGTGCCAATTTCGCACATTTGCATGCAAATACACTGATCTAGCACGCGAAATAGCGATTCCGCACAGAAATACACTTCTGAAACGAAGAATCGTCGAATCTGATATAAGCTCGAATAAATCGGGATCGTGCTTGCCGGGTCGGAGTTTCCGTGCCAATTTCGCATATTTGCATCCAAATGCACTGATCTAGCACGCGAAACAGCGATTCCGCACATAAATACACTTCTGAAACGAAGAACCGTCGAATCTGACATAAGTCGAATAAATCGTGACCGTGCTTGCCGCATCGGAGTTTCTGTGCCAATTTCGCATATCTGCATGCAAATGAACTGATCTAGCATGCGAAACAGCGATACCGCACTGAAATACACTTCTGAAACGAAGAATCGTCGAATCTGACATAAGGTCGAATAAATCGTGACCGTGCTTGCCGAATCGGAGTTTCTGTGCCAATTTCGCATATTCGCATGCAAATGCACTGGGCTATCACGCGGAACAGCGATCCCGCACAGAAATAGACTTGTGAAACGAAGAATCGTAGAATCTGATGTAATATTGAATAAATCGTGATCGTACTTGCCGAATCGGAGTTTCTGTATCAATTTCGTATATTTGCATGCAAATGCACTGATCTAGCACGCGAGACAGCGATTCCCCACTGAAATACACTTCTGAAACGAAGAATCGTCGAATCTGACATAAGGTCGAATAAATCGTGACCGTGCTTGCCGAATCGGAGTTTCTGTGCCAATTTCGCATATTCGCATGCAAATGCACTGAGCTATCACGCGGAACAGCGATCCCGCACAGAAATAGACTTGTGAAACGGCGAATCGTAGAATCTGATGTAATATTGAATAAATCGTGTCCGTGCTTGCCGGGTCGAAGTTTCTGTGCCAATTTCTCATACTTGCATGCAAATGCACTGATCTAGCACGCAAGACAGCGATTCCGCACAGAAATACTCTTCTGAAACGAAGAATCGTCGAATCTGACATAAGATCGAATAAATCGTGATCGTGGTTGCCGGGTCGGAGTTTCCGTGCCAATTTCGCACATTTGCATGCAAATACACTGATCTAGCACGCGAAATAGCGATTCCGCACAGAAATACACTTCTGAAACGAAGAATCGTCGAATCTGAAATAAGCTCGAATAATTTGTGATCGTGCTTGCCGAAAAGGAGTTTCTATTCCAATTTCTCATACTTGCATGCAAATGCACTGATCTAGCGCGCGAAACAGCGATTCCGCACAGAAATACACTTCTGAAACGAAGAATCGTCGAATCTGACATAAGCTCGAATAAATCGTGATCGTGCTTGCCGGGTCGGAGTTTCTGTGCCAATTTCGCATATTTGCATGCAAATGCACTGATCTAGCACGCGAAACAGCGATTCCGCACAGAAATACACTTCTGAAACGAAGAATCGTCGAATCTGATATAAGCTCGAATAAATCGGGATCGTGCTTGCTGGGTCGGAGTTTCCGTGCCAATTTCGCATATTTGTATGCAAATGCACTGATCTATCACGCGAAACAGCGACTCCGCACAGAAATACACTTCTGAAACGAAGAATCGTCGAATCTGACATAAGCTCGAATACATCGTGATCGTGTTTGTCGGGTCGGAGTTTCTGTGCCAATTTCGCGTATTTGCATGCAAATGCACTGATCTAGCACGCGAAACAGCGATTCCGCACAGAAATACACTTCTGAAACGAAGAATCGTCGAATCTGACATAAGCTCGAATAAATTGTGATCGTGCTTGCCGGGTCGGAGTTTCTGTGCCAATTTCGCGTATTTGCATGCAAATGCACTGATCTAGCACGCGAAACAGCGATTCCGCACAGAAATACACTTCTGAAACGAAGAATCGTCGAATCTGACATAAGCTCGAATAAATCGTGATCGTGCATGCCGGGTCGTAGTTTCTGTGCCAATTTCGCATATTTGCATGCAAATGCACTGATCTAGCACGCGAAACAGCGATTCCGCACAGAAATACACTTCTGAAGCGAAGAATCGTCGAATCTGACATAAGATCGAGTAAATCGTGATCGTGGTTGCCGGGTCGGAGTTTCCGTGCCAATTTCGCACATTTGCATGCAAATACACTGATCTAGCACGCGAAATAGCGATTCCGCACAGAAATACACTTCTGAAACGAAGAATCGTCGAATCTGATATAAGCTCGAATAAATCGGGATCGTGCTTGCCGGGTCGGAGTTTCCGTGCCAATTTCGCATATTTGCATCCAAATGCACTGATCTAGCACGCGAAACAGCGATTCCGCACATAAATACACTTCTGAAACGAAGAACCGTCGAATCTGACATAAGTCGAATAAATCGTGACCGTGCTTGCCGCATCGGAGTTTCTGTGCCAATTTCGCATATCTGCATGCAAATGAACTGATCTAGCATGCGAAACAGCGATACCGCACTGAAATACACTTCTGAAACGAAGAATCGTCGAATCTGACATAAGGTCGAATAAATCGTGACCGTGCTTGCCGAATCGGAGTTTCTGTGCCAATTTCGCATATTCGCATGCAAATGCACTGGGCTATCACGCGGAACAGCGATCCCGCACAGAAATAGACTTGTGAAACGAAGAATCGTAGAATCTGATGTAATATTGAATAAATCGTGATCGTACTTGCCGAATCGGAGTTTCTGTATCAATTTCGTATATTTGCATGCAAATGCACTGATCTAGCACGCGAGACAGCGATTCCCCACTGAAATACACTTCTGAAACGAAGAATCGTCGAATCTGACATAAGGTCGAATAAATCGTGACCGTGCTTGCCGAATCGGAGTTTCTGTGCCAATTTCGCATATTCGCATGCAAATGCACTGAGCTATCACGCGGAACAGCGATCCCGCACAGAAATAGACTTGTGAAACGGCGAATCGTAGAATCTGATGTAATATTGAATAAATCGTGTCCGTGCTTGCCGAACCGGAGTTTCTGTGCCAATTTCGCATATTTGCATGCAAATGAACTGTTCTAGCACGCGAAACAGCGATTCCGCCCTGAAATACACTTCTGAGACGAAGAACCGTCGAATCTGACATAAGGCCGAATAAATCGTGATCGTGCTTGCCGGGTCGGAGTTTCTGTGCCAATTTCGCATATTTGCATCCAAATGCACTGATCTAGCACGCGAAACAGCGATTCCGCACTTAAATACACTTCTGAAACGAAGAATCGTCGAATCTGAAATAAGCTCGAATAATTTGTGATCGTGCTTGCCGAAAAGGAGTTTCTATTCCAATTTCTCATACTTGCATGCAAATGCACTGATCTAGCGCGCGAAACAGCGATTCCGCACAGAAATACACTTCTGAAACGAAGAATCGTCGAATCTGACATAAGCTCGAATAAATCGTGATCGTGCTTGCCGGGTCGGAGTTTCTGTGCCAATTTCACGTATTTGCATGCAAATGCACTGATCTAGCACGCGAAACAGCGATTCCGCACAGAAATACACTTCTGAAACGAAGAATCGTCGAATCTGACATAAGCTCGAATAAATCGTGATCGTGCATGCCGGGTCGGAGTTTCTGTGCCAATTTCGCATATTTGCATTCAAATGCACTGATCTAGCACGCGAAACAGCGATTCCGCACAGAAATATACTTCTGAAGCGAAGAATCGTCGAATCTGACATAAGCTCGAATAAATCGTGATCGTGCTTGCCGGGTCGGAGTTTCTGTGCCAATTTCGCATACTTGCATGCAAATGCACTGATCTAGCACGCAAGACAGCGATTCCGCACAGAAATACTCTTCTGAAACGAAGAATCGTCGAATCTGACATAAGCTCGAATAAATCGTGATCGTGGTTGCCGGGTCGGAGTTTCCGTGCCAATTTCGCACATTTGCATGCAAATACACTGATCTAGCACGCGAAATAGCGATTCCGCACAGAAATACACTTCTGAAACGAAGAATCGTCGAATCTGAAATAAGCTCGAATAATTTGTGATCGTGCTTGCCGAAAAGGAGTTTCTATTCCAATTTCTCATACTTGCATGCAAATGCACTGATCTAGCGCGCGAAACAGCGATTCCGCACAGAAATACACTTCTGAAACGAAGAATCGTCGAATCTGACATAAGCTCGAATAAATCGTGATCGTGCTTGCCGGGTCGGAGTTTCTGTGCCAATTTCGCATATTTGCATGCAAATGCACTGATCTAGCACGCGAAACAGCGATTCCGCACAGAAATACACTTCTGAAACGAAGAATCGTCGAATCTGATATAAGCTCGAATAAATCGGGATCGTGCTTGCTGGGTCGGAGTTTCCGTGCCAATTTCGCATATTTGTATGCAAATGCACTGATCTATCACGCGAAACAGCGACTCCGCACAGAAATACACTTCTGAAACGAAGAATCGTCGAATCTGACATAAGCTCGAATACATCGTGATCGTGTTTGTCGGGTCGGAGTTTCTGTGCCAATTTCGCGTATTTGCATGCAAATGCACTGATCTAGCACGCGAAACAGCGATTCCGCACAGAAATACACTTCTGAAACGAAGAATCGTCGAATCTGACATAAGCTCGAATAAATTGTGATCGTGCTTGCCGGGTCGGAGTTTCTGTGCCAATTTCGCGTATTTGCATGCAAATGCACTGATCTAGCACGCGAAACAGCGATTCCGCACAGAAATACACTTCTGAAACGAAGAATCGTCGAATCTGACATAAGCTCGAATAAATCGTGATCGTGCATGCCGGGTCGTAGTTTCTGTGCCAATTTCGCATATTTGCATGCAAATGCACTGATCTAGCACGCGAAACAGCGATTCCGCACAGAAATACACTTCTGAAGCGAAGAATCGTCGAATCTGACATAAGATCGAGTAAATCGTGATCGTGGTTGCCGGGTCGGAGTTTCCGTGCCAATTTCGCACATTTGCATGCAAATACACTGATCTAGCACGCGAAATAGCGATTCCGCACAGAAATACACTTCTGAAACGAAGAATCGTCGAATCTGATATAAGCTCGAATAAATCGGGATCGTGCTTGCCGGGTCGGAGTTTCCGTGCCAATTTCGCATATTTGCATCCAAATGCACTGATCTAGCACGCGAAACAGCGATTCCGCACATAAATACACTTCTGAAACGAAGAACCGTCGAATCTGACATAAGTCGAATAAATCGTGACCGTGCTTGCCGCATCGGAGTTTCTGTGCCAATTTCGCATATCTGCATGCAAATGAACTGATCTAGCATGCGAAACAGCGATACCGCACTGAAATACACTTCTGAAACGAAGAATCGTCGAATCTGACATAAGGTCGAATAAATCGTGACCGTGCTTGCCGAATCGGAGTTTCTGTGCCAATTTCGCATATTCGCATGCAAATGCACTGGGCTATCACGCGGAACAGCGATCCCGCACAGAAATAGACTTGTGAAACGAAGAATCGTAGAATCTGATGTAATATTGAATAAATCGTGATCGTACTTGCCGAATCGGAGTTTCTGTATCAATTTCGTATATTTGCATGCAAATGCACTGATCTAGCACGCGAGACAGCGATTCCCCACTGAAATACACTTCTGAAACGAAGAATCGTCGAATCTGACATAAGGTCGAATAAATCGTGACCGTGCTTGCCGAATCGGAGTTTCTGTGCCAATTTCGCATATTCGCATGCAAATGCACTGAGCTATCACGCGGAACAGCGATCCCGCACAGAAATAGACTTGTGAAACGGCGAATCGTAGAATCTGATGTAATATTGAATAAATCGTGTCCGTGCTTGCCGAACCGGAGTTTCTGTGCCAATTTCGCATATTTGCATGCAAATGAACTGTTCTAGCACGCGAAACAGCGATTCCGCCCTGAAATACACTTCTGAGACGAAGAACCGTCGAATCTGACATAAGGTCGAATAAATCGTGATCGTGCTTGCCGGGTCGGAGTTTCTGTGCCAATTTCGCATATTTGCATCCAAATGCACTGATCTAGCACGCGAAACAGCGATTCCGCACTTAAATACACTTCTGAAACGAAGAATCGTCGAATCTGAAATAAGCTCGAATAATTTGTGATCGTGCTTGCCGAAAAGGAGTTTCTATTCCAATTTCTCATACTTGCATGCAAATGCACTGATCTAGCGCGCGAAACAGCGATTCCGCACAGAAATACACTTCTGAAACGAAGAATCGTCGAATCTGACATAAGCTCGAATAAATCGTGATCGTGCTTGCCGGGTCGGAGTTTCTGTGCCAATTTCACGTATTTGCATGCAAATGCACTGATCTAGCACGCGAAACAGCGATTCCGCACAGAAATACACTTCTGAAACGAAGAATCGTCGAATCTGACATAAGCTCGAATAAATCGTGATCGTGCATGCCGGGTCGGAGTTTCTGTGCCAATTTCGCATATTTGCATTCAAATGCACTGATCTAGCACGCGAAACAGCGATTCCGCACAGAAATATACTTCTGAAGCGAAGAATCGTCGAATCTGACATAAGCTCGAATAAATCGTGATCGTGCTTGCCGGGTCGGAGTTTCTGTGCCAATTTCGCATACTTGCATGCAAATGCACTGATCTAGCACGCAAGACAGCGATTCCGCACAGAAATACTCTTCTGAAACGAAGAATCGTCGAATCTGACATAAGCTCGAATAAATCGTGATCGTGGTTGCCGGGTCGGAGTTTCCGTGCCAATTTCGCACATTTGCATGCAAATACACTGATCTAGCACGCGAAATAGCGATTCCGCACAGAAATACACTTCTGAAACGAAGAATCGTCGAATCTGAAATAAGCTCGAATAATTTGTGATCGTGCTTGCCGAAAAGGAGTTTCTATTCCAATTTCTCATACTTGCATGCAAATGCACTGATCTAGCGCGCGAAACAGCGATTCCGCACAGAAATACACTTCTGAAACGAAGAATCGTCGAATCTGATATAAGCTCGAATAAATCGTGATCGTGCTTGCCGGGTCGGAGTTTCTGTGCCAATTTCGCATACTTGCATGCAAATGCACTGATCTAGCACGCGAAACAGCGATTCCGCACAGAAATACACTTCTGAAACGAAGAATCGTCGAATCTGACATAAGCTCGAATAAATTGTGATCGTGCTTGCCGGGTCGGAGTTTCTGTGCCAATTTCGCGTATTTGCATGCAAATGCACTGATCTAGCGCGCGAAACAGCGATTCCGCCCTGAAATACACTTCTGAAACGAAGAACCGTCGAATCTGACATAAGATCGAATAAATCGTGATCGTGCTTGCCGAATCGGAGTTTCTGTGCCAATTTCGCATATTCGCATGCAAATGCACTGAGCTATCACGTGGAACAGCGGTCCCGCACTGAAATACACTTCTGAAACGAAGAATCGTAGAATCTGATGTAATATTGAGTAAATCGTGATCGTGCTTGCCGAATCGGAGGTTCTGTGTCAATTTCGTATATTTGCATGCAAATGCACTGATCTAGCACGCGAAACAGCGATTCCGCACTGAAATTCACTTACGAAACACCGAATTGTCGAATCTGACATAAACTTGAATCAATCGTGTCCGTGCATGCCGAATCGGAGTTTCTGTGCCAATTTCGCATATTTGCAAGCAAATGAACTGATTTAGCACGCGAAACAGCGATTCCGCCCTGAAATACACTTCTGAAACGAAGAACCGTCGAATCTGACATAAGCTCGAATAAATCGTGATCGTGTTTGCCGGGTCGAAGTTTCTGTGCCAATTTCTCATACTTGCATGCAAATGCACTGATCTAGCACGCAAGACAGCGATTCCGCACAGAAATACTCTTCTGAAACGAAGAATCGTCGAATCTGACATAAGATCGAATAAATCGTGATCGTGGTTGCCGGGTCGGAGTTTCCGTGCCAATTTCGCACATTTGCATGCAAATACACTGATCTAGCACGCGAAATAGCGATTCCGCACAGAAATACACTTCTGAAACGAAGAATCGTCGAATCTGAAATAAGCTCGAATAATTTGTGATCGTGCTTGCCGAAAAGGAGTTTCTATTCCAATTTCTCATACTTGCATGCAAATGCACTGATCTAGCGCGCGAAACAGCGATTCCGCACAGAAATACACTTCTGAAACGAAGAATCGTCGAATCTGACATAAGCTCGAATAAATCGTGATCGTGCTTGCCGGGTCGGAGTTTCTGTGCCAATTTCGCATATTTGCATGCAAATGCACTGATCTAGCACGCGAAACAGCGATTCCGCACAGAAATACACTTCTGAAACGAAGAATCGTCGAATCTGATATAAGCTCGAATAAATCGGGATCGTGCTTGCTGGGTCGGAGTTTCCGTGCCAATTTCGCATATTTGTATGCAAATGCACTGATCTATCACGCGAAACAGCGACTCCGCACAGAAATACACTTCTGAAACGAAGAATCGTCGAATCTGACATAAGCTCGAATAAATTGTGATCGTGCTTGCCGGGTCGGAGTTTCTGTGCCAATTTTGCATATTTGCATTCAAATGCACTGATCTGGCACGCGAAACAGCGATTCCGCACAGCAATACACTGCTGAAGCGAAGAATCGTCGAATCTGACATAAGCTCGAATACATCGTGATCGTGTTTGTCGGGTCGGAGTTTCTGTGCCAATTTCGCGTATTTGCATGCAAATGCACTGATCTAGCACGCGAAACAGCGATTCCGCACAGAAATACACTTCTGAAACGAAGAATCGTCGAATCTGACATAAGCTCGAATAAATTGTGATCGTGCTTGCCGGGTCGGAGTTTCTGTGCCAATTTCGCGTATTTGCATGCAAATGCACTGATCTAGCACGCGAAACAGCGATTCCGCACAGAAATACACTTCTGAAACGAAGAATCGTCGAATCTGACATAAGCTCGAATAAATCGTGATCGTGCATGCCGGGTCGTAGTTTCTGTGCCAATTTCGCATATTTGCATGCAAATGCACTGATCTAGCACGCGAAACAGCGATTCCGCACAGAAATACACTTCTGAAGCGAAGAATCGTCGAATCTGACATAAGATCGAGTAAATCGTGATCGTGGTTGCCGGGTCGGAGTTTCCGTGCCAATTTCGCACATTTGCATGCAAATACACTGATCTAGCACGCGAAATAGCGATTCCGCACAGAAATACACTTCTGAAACGAAGAATCGTCGAATCTGATATAAGCTCGAATAAATCGGGATCGTGCTTGCCGGGTCGGAGTTTCCGTGCCAATTTCGCATATTTGCATCCAAATGCACTGATCTAGCACGCGAAACAGCGATTCCGCACATAAATACACTTCTGAAACGAAGAACCGTCGAATCTGACATAAGTCGAATAAATCGTGACCGTGCTTGCCGCATCGGAGTTTCTGTGCCAATTTCGCATATCTGCATGCAAATGAACTGATCTAGCATGCGAAACAGCGATACCGCACTGAAATACACTTCTGAAACGAAGAATCGTCGAATCTGACATAAGGTCGAATAAATCGTGACCGTGCTTGCCGCATCGGAGTTTCTGTGCCAATTTCGCATATCTGCATGCAAATGAACTGATCTAGCATGCGAAACAGCGATACCGCACTGAAATACACTTCTGAAACGAAGAATCGTCGAATCTGACATAAGGTCGAATAAATCGTGATCGTACTTGCCGAATCGGAGTTTCTGTATCAATTTCGTATATTTGCATGCAAATGCACTGATCTAGCACGCAAGACAGCGATTCCCCACTGAAATACACTTCTGAAACGAAGAATCGTCGAATCTGACATAAGGTCGAATAAATCGTGACCGTGCTTGCCGAATCGGAGTTTCTGTGCCAATTTCGCATATTCGCATGCAAATGCACTGAGCTATCACGCGGAACAGCGATCCCGCACAGAAATAGACTTGTGAAACGGCGAATCGTAGAATCTGATGTAATATTGAATAAATCGTGTCCGTGCTTGCCGAACCGGAGTTTCTGTGCCAATTTCGCATATTTGCATGCAAATGAACTGTTCTAGCACGCGAAACAGCGATTCCGCCCTGAAATACACTTCTGAGACGAAGAACCGTCGAATCTGACATAAGGTCGAATAAATCGTGATCGTGCTTGCCGGGTCGGAGTTTCTGTGCCAATTTCGCATATTTGCATCCAAATGCACTGATCTAGCACGCGAAACAGCGATTCCGCACTTAAATACACTTCTGAAACGAAGAATCGTCGAATCTGAAATAAGCTCGAATAATTTGTGATCGTGCTTGCCGAAAAGGAGTTTCTATTCCAATTTCTCATACTTGCATGCAAATGCACTGATCTAGCGCGCGAAACAGCGATTCCGCACAGAAATACACTTCTGAAACGAAGAATCGTCGAATCTGACATAAGCTCGAATAAATCGTGATCGTGCTTGCCGGGTCGGAGTTTCTGTGCCAATTTCACGTATTTGCATGCAAATGCACTGATCTAGCACGCGAAACAGCGATTCCGCACATAAATACACTTCTGAAACGAAGAATCGTTGAATCTGACATAAGCTCGAATAAATTGTGATCGTGCTTGCCGAAAAGGAGTTTCTATTCCAATTTCTCATACTTGCATGCAAATGCACTGATCTAGCGCGCGAAACAGCGATTCCGCACAGAAATACACTTCTGAAACGAAGAATCGTCGAATCTGACATAAGCTCGAATAAATCGTGATCGTGCTTGCCGGGTCGGAGTTTCTGTGCCAATTTCGCATATTTGCATCCAAATGCACTGATCTAGCACGCGAAACAGCGATTCCGCACAGAAATACACTTCTGAAACGAAGAATCGTCGAATCTGATATAAGCTCGAATAAATCGGGATCGTGCTTGCCGGGTCAGAGTTTCTGTGCCAATTTCGCGTATTTGCATGCAAATGCACTGATCTAGCACGCGAAACAGCGATTCCGCACATAAATACACTTCTGAAACGAAGAATCGTTGAATCTGACATAAGCTCGAATAAATTGTGATCGTGCTTGCCGAAAAGGAGTTTCTATTCCAATTTCTCATACTTGCATGCAAATGCACTGATCTAGCGCGCGAAACAGCGATTCCGCACAGAAATACACTTCTGAAACGAAGAATCGTCGAATCTGACATAAGCTCGAATAAATCGTGATCGTGCTTGCCGGGTCGGAGTTTCTGTGCCAATTTCGCATATTTGCATCCAAATGCACTGATCTAGCACGCGAAACAGCGATTCCGCACAGAAATACACTTCTGAAACGAAGAATCGTCGAATCTGATATAAGCTCGAATAAATCGGGATCGTGCTTGCCGGGTCAGAGTTTCCTTGCCAATTTCGCATATTTGTATGCAAATGCACTGATCTAGCACGCGAAACAGCGATTCCGCACAGAAATACACTTCTGAAACGAAGAATCGTCGAATCTGACATAAGCTCGAATAAATTGTGATCGTGCTTGCCGGGTCGGAGTTTTTGTGCCAATTTCGCATATTTGCATGCAAATGCACTGATCTATCACGCGAAACAGCGATTCCGCACAGAAATACACTTCTGAAACGAAGAATCGTCGAATCTGACATAAGCTCGAATAAATCGTGATCGTGTTTGCCGGGTCGAAGTTTCTGTGCCAATTTCTCATACTTGCATGCAAATGCACTGATCTAGCACGCAAGACAGCGATTCCGCACAGAAATACTCTTCTGAAACGAAGAATCGTCGAATCTCACATAAGCTCGAATAAATCGTGATCGTGGTTGCCGGGTCGGAGTTTGCGTGCCAATTTCGCACATTTGCATGCAAATACACTGATCTAGCACGCGAAACAGCGATTCCGCACAGAAATACACTTCTGAAACGAAGAACCGTCGAATCTGACATAAGATCGAATAAATCGGGATCGTGCTTGCCGGGTCAGAGTTTCTGTGCCAATTTCGCGTATTTGCATGCAAATGCACTGATCTAGCACGCGAAACAGCGATTCCGCACATAAATACACTTCTGAAACGAAGAATCGTCGAATCTGAAATAAGCTCGAATAATTTGTGATCGTGCTTGCCGAAAAGGAGTTTCTATTCCAATTTCTCATACTTGCATGCAAATGCACTGATCTAGCGCCCGAAACAGCGATACCGCACAGAAATACACTTCTGAAACGAAGAATCGTCGAATCTGACATAAGCTCGAATAAATTGTGATCGTGCTTGCCGGGTCGGAGTTTCTGTGCCAATTTCGCGTATTTGCATGCAAATGCACTGATCTAGCGCGCGAAACAGCGATTCCGCACAGAAATACACTTCTGAAACGAAGAATCGTCGAATCTGACGTAAGCCCGAATAAATCGTGATCGTGTTTGCCGGGTCGAAGTTTCTGTGCCAATTTATCATACTTGCATGCAAATGCACTGATCTAGCACGCGAAACAGCGATTCCGCACAGAAATACACTTCTGAAACGAAGAATCGTCGAATCTGACATAAGCTCGAATAAATTGTGATCGTGCTTGCCGGGTCGGAGTTTCTGTGCCAATTCCGCGTATTTGCATGCAAATGCACTGATCTAGCGCGCGAAACAGCGATTCCGCCCTGAAATACACTTCTGAAACGAAGAACCGTCGAATCTGACATAAGATCGAATAAATCGTGATCGTGCTTGCCGAATCGGAGTTTCTGTGCCAATTTCGCATATTCGCATGCAAATGCACTGATCTAGCACGCGAAACAGCGATTCCGCACAGAAATACACTTCTGAAACGAAGAATCGTCGAATCTGATATAAGCTCGAATAAATCGGGATCGTCCTTGCCGGGTCGGAGTTTCCGTGCCAATTTCGCATATTTGTATGCAAATGCACTGATCTATCACGCGAAACAGCGACTCCGCACAGAAATACACTTCTGAAACGAAGAATCGTCGAATCTGACATAAGCTCGAATAAATTGTGATCGTGCTTGCCGGGTCGGAGTTTTTGTGCCAATTTCGCATATTTGCATCCAAATGCACTGATCTAGCACGCGAAACAGCGATTCCGCACTTAAATACACTTCTGAAACGAAGAATCGTCGAATCTGAAATAAGCTCGAATAATTTGTGATCGTGCTTGCCGAAAAGGAGTTTCTATTCCAATTTCTCATACTTGCATGCAAATGCACTGATCTAGCGCGCGAAACAGCGATTCCGCACAGAAATACACTTCTGAAACGAAGAATCGTCGAATCTGACATAAGCTCGAATAAATCGTGATCGTGCTTGCCGGGTCGGAGTTTCTGTGCCAATTTCACGTATTTGCATGCAAATGCACTGATCTAGCACGCGAAACAGCGATTCCGCACATAAATACACTTCTGAAACGAAGAATCGTTGAATCTGACATAAGCTCGAATAAATTGTGATCGTGCTTGCCGAAAAGGAGTTTCTATTCCAATTTCTCATACTTGCATGCAAATGCACTGATCTAGCGCGCGAAACAGCGATTCCGCACAGAAATACACTTCTGAAACGAAGAATCGTCGAATCTGACATAAGCTCGAATAAATCGTGATCGTGCTTGCCGGGTCGGAGTTTCTGTGCCAATTTCGCATATTTGCATCCAAATGCACTGATCTAGCACGCGAAACAGCGATTCCGCACAGAAATACACTTCTGAAACGAAGAATCGTCGAATCTGATATAAGCTCGAATAAATCGGGATCGTGCTTGCCGGGTCAGAGTTTCTGTGCCAATTTCGCGTATTTGCATGCAAATGCACTGATCTAGCACGCGAAACAGCGATTCCGCACATAAATACACTTCTGAAACGAAGAATCGTTGAATCTGACATAAGCTCGAATAAATTGTGATCGTGCTTGCCGAAAAGGAGTTTCTATTCCAATTTCTCATACTTGCATGCAAATGCACTGATCTAGCGCGCGAAACAGCGATTCCGCACAGAAATACACTTCTGAAACGAAGAATCGTCGAATCTGACATAAGCTCGAATAAATCGTGATCGTGCTTGCCGGGTCGGAGTTTCTGTGCCAATTTCGCATATTTGCATCCAAATGCACTGATCTAGCACGCGAAACAGCGATTCCGCACAGAAATACACTTCTGAAACGAAGAATCGTCGAATCTGATATAAGCTCGAATAAATCGGGATCGTGCTTGCCGGGTCAGAGTTTCCTTGCCAATTTCGCATATTTGTATGCAAATGCACTGATCTAGCACGCGAAACAGCGATTCCGCACAGAAATACACTTCTGAAACGAAGAATCGTCGAATCTGACATAAGCTCGAATAAATTGTGATCGTGCTTGCCGGGTCGGAGTTTTTGTGCCAATTTCGCATATTTGCATGCAAATGCACTGATCTATCACGCGAAACAGCGATTCCGCACAGAAATACACTTCTGAAACGAAGAATCGTCGAATCTGACATAAGCTCGAATAAATCGTGATCGTGTTTGCCGGGTCGAAGTTTCTGTGCCAATTTCTCATACTTGCATGCAAATGCACTGATCTAGCACGCAAGACAGCGATTCCGCACAGAAATACTCTTCTGAAACGAAGAATCGTCGAATCTCACATAAGCTCGAATAAATCGTGATCGTGGTTGCCGGGTCGGAGTTTGCGTGCCAATTTCGCACATTTGCATGCAAATACACTGATCTAGCACGCGAAACAGCGATTCCGCACAGAAATACACTTCTGAAACGAAGAATCGTCGAATCTGAAATAAGCTCGAATAATTTGTGATCGTGCTTGCCGAAAAGGAGTTTCTATTCCAATTTCTCATACTTGCATGCAAATGCACTGATCTAGCGCCCGAAACAGCGATACCGCACAGAAATACACTTCTGAAACGAAGAATCGTCGAATCTGACATAAGCTCGAATAAATTGTGATCGTGCTTGCCGGGTCGGAGTTTCTGTGCCAATTTCGCGTATTTGCATGCAAATGCACTGATCTAGCGCGCGAAACAGCGATTCCGCACAGAAATACACTTCTGAAACGAAGAATCGTCGAATCTGACGTAAGCCCGAATAAATCGTGATCGTGTTTGCCGGGTCGAAGTTTCTGTGCCAATTTATCATACTTGCATGCAAATGCACTGATCTAGCACGCGAAACAGCGATTCCGCACAGAAATACACTTCTGAAACGAAGAATCGTCGAATCTGACATAAGCTCGAATAAATTGTGATCGTGCTTGCCGGGTCGGAGTTTCTGTGCCAATTCCGCGTATTTGCATGCAAATGCACTGATCTAGCGCGCGAAACAGCGATTCCGCCCTGAAATACACTTCTGAAACGAAGAACCGTCGAATCTGACATAAGATCGAATAAATCGTGATCGTGCTTGCCGAATCGGAGTTTCTGTGCCAATTTCGCATATTCGCATGCAAATGCACTGATCTAGCACGCGAAACAGCGATTCCGCACAGAAATACACTTCTGAAACGAAGAATCGTCGAATCTGATATAAGCTCGAATAAATCGGGATCGTCCTTGCCGGGTCGGAGTTTCCGTGCCAATTTCGCATATTTGTATGCAAATGCACTGATCTATCACGCGAAACAGCGACTCCGCACAGAAATACACTTCTGAAACGAAGAATCGTCGAATCTGACATAAGCTCGAATAAATTGTGATCGTGCTTGCCGGGTCGGAGTTTTTGTGCCAATTTCGCATATTTGCATGCAAATGCACTGATCTATCACGCGAAACAGCGATTCCGCACAGAAATACACTTCTGAAACGAAGAATCGTCGAATCTGACATAAGCTCGAATAAATCGTGATCGTGTTTGCCGGGTCGAAGTTTCTGTGCCAATTTCTCATACTTGCATGCAAATGCACTGATCTAGCACGAAAGACAGCGATTCCGCACAGAAATACTCTTCTGAAACGAAGAATCGTCGAATCTCACATAAGCTCGAATAAATCGTGATCGTGGTTGCCGGGTCGGAGTTTGCGTGCCAATTTCGCACATTTGCATGCAAATACACTGATCTAGCACGCGAAACAGCGATTCCGCACAGAAATACATTTCTGAAACGAAGAATCGTCGAATCTGAAATAAGCTCGAATAATTTGTGATCGTGCTTGCCGAAAAGGAGTTTCTATTCCAATTTCTCATACTTGCATGCAAATGCACTGATCTAGCGCCCGAAACAGCGATACCGCACAGAAATACACTTCTGAAACGAAGAATCGTCGAATCTGACATAAGCTCGAATAAATTGTGATCGTGCTTGCCGGGTCGGAGTTTCTGTGCCAATTTCGCGTATTTGCATGCAAATGCACTGATCTAGCGCGCGAAACAGCGATTCCGCACAGAAATACACTTCTGAAACGAAGAATCGTCGAATCTGACATAAGCCCGAATAAATCGTGATCGTGTTTGCCGGGTCGAAGTTTCTGTGCCAATTTCTCATACTTGCATGCAAATGCACTGATCTAGCACGCAAGACAGCGAATCCGCACAGAAATACTCTTCTGAAACGAAGAATCATCGAATCTGACATAAGCTCGAATAAATCGTGATCGTGGTTGCCGGGTCGGAGTTTCCGTGCCAATTTCGCACATTTGCATGCAAATACACTGATCTAGCACGCGAAATAGCGATTCCGCACAGAAATACACTTCTGAAACGAAGAATCGTCGAATCTGAAATAAGCTCGAATAATTTGTGATCGTGCTTGCCGAAAAGGAGTTTCTATTCCAATTTCTCATACTTGCATGCAAATGCACTGATCTAGCGCGCGAAACAGCGATTCCGCACAGAAATACACTTCTGAAACGAAGAATCGTCGAATCTGACATAAGCTCGAATAAATTGTGATCGTGCTTGCCGGGTCGGAGTTTTTGTGCCAATTTCGCATATTTGCATGCAAATGCACTGATCTATCTCGCGAAACAGCGATTCCGCACAGAAATACACTTCTGAAACGAAGAATCGTCGAATCTGACATAAGCTCGAATAAATTGTGATCGTGCTTGCCGGGTCGGAGTTTCTGTGCCAATTTCTCATACTTGCATGCAAATGCACTGATCTAGCACGCAAGACAGCGATTCCGCACAGAAATACTCTTCTGAAACGAAGAATCGTCGAATCTCACATAAGCTCGAATAAATCGTGATCGTGGTTGCCGGGTCGGAGTTTGCGTGCCAATTTCGCACATTTGCATGCAAATACACTGATCTAGCACGCGAAACAGCGATTCCGCACAGAAATACACTTCTGAAACGAAGAATCGTCGAATCTGAAATAAGCTCGAATAATTTGTGATCGTGCTTGCCGAAAAGGAGTTTCTATTCCAATTTCTCATACTTGCATGCAAATGCACTGATCTAGCGCGCGAAACAGCGATTCCGCACAGAAATACACTTCTGAAACGAAGAATCGTTGAATCTGACATAAGCTCGAATAAATCGTGATCGTGCTTGCCGGGTCGGAGTTTCTGTGCCAATTTCGCATATTTGCATGCAAATGCACTGATCTATCACGCGAAACAGCGATTCCGCACAGAAATACACTTCTGAAACGAAGAATCGTCGAATCTGACATAAGCTCGAATAAATCGTGATCGTGTTTGCCGGGTCGAAGTTTCTGTGCCAATTTCTCATACTTGCATGCAAATGCACTGATCTAGCACGCAAGACAGCGATTCCGCACAGAAATACTCTTCTGAAACGAAGAATCGTCGAATCTCACATAAGCTCGAATAAATCGTGATCGTGGTTGCCGGGTCGGAGTTTGCGTGCCAATTTCGCACATTTGCATGCAAATACACTGATCTAGCACGCGAAACAGCGATTCCGCACAGAAATACATTTCTGAAACGAAGAATCGTCGAATCTGAAATAAGCTCGAATAATTTGTGATCGTGCTTGCCGAAAAGGAGTTTCTATTCCAATTTCTCATACTTGCATGCAAATGCACTGATCTAGCGCCCGAAACAGCGATACCGCACAGAAATACACTTCTGAAACGAAGAATCGTCGAATCTGACATAAGCTCGAATAAATTGTGATCGTGCTTGCCGGGTCGGAGTTTCTGTGCCAATTTCGCGTATTTGCATGCAAATGCACTGATCTAGCGCGCGAAACAGCGATTCCGCACAGAAATACACTTCTGAAACGAAGAATCGTCGAATCTGACATAAGCCCGAATAAATCGTGATCGTGTTTGCCGGGTCGAAGTTTCTGTGCCAATTTCTCATACTTGCATGCAAATGCACTGATCTAGCACGCAAGACAGCGAATCCGCACAGAAATACTCTTCTGAAACGAAGAATCATCGAATCTGACATAAGCTCGAATAAATCGTGATCGTGGTTGCCGGGTCGGAGTTTCCGTGCCAATTTCGCACATTTGCATGCAAATACACTGATCTAGCACGCGAAATAGCGATTCCGCACAGAAATACACTTCTGAAACGAAGAATCGTCGAATCTGAAATAAGCTCGAATAATTTGTGATCGTGCTTGCCGAAAAGGAGTTTCTATTCCAATTTCTCATACTTGCATGCAAATGCACTGATCTAGCGCCCGAAACAGCGATACCGCACAGAAATACACTTCTGAAACGAAGAATCGTCGAATCTGACATAAGCTCGAATAAATTGTGATCGTGCTTGCCGGGTCGGAGTTTCTGTGCCAATTTCGCGTATTTGCATGCAAATGCACTGATCTAGCGCGCGAAACAGCGATTCCGCACAGAAATACACTTCTGAAACGAAGAATCGTCGAATCTGACATAAGCTCGAATAAATTGTGATCGTGCTTGCCGGGTCGGAGTTTTTGTGCCAATTTCGCATATTTGCATGCAAATGCACTGATCTATCACGCGAAACAGCGATTCCGCACAGAAATACACTTCTGAAACGAAGAATCGTCGAATCTGACATAAGCTCGAATAAATTGTGATCGTGCTTGCCGGGTCGGAGTTTCTGTGCCAATTTCTCATACTTGCATGCAAATGCACTGATCTAGCACGCAAGACAGCGATTCCGCACAGAAATACTCTTCTGAAACGAAGAATCGTCGAATCTCACATAAGCTCGAATAAATCGTGATCGTGGTTGCCGGGTCGGAGTTTGCGTGCCAATTTCGCACATTTGCATGCAAATACACTGATCTAGCACGCGAAACAGCGATTCCGCACAGAAATACACTTCTGAAACGAAGAATCGTCGAATCTGAAATAAGCTCGAATAATTTGTGATCGTGCTTGCCGAAAAGGAGTTTCTATTCCAATTTCTCATACTTGCATGCAAATGCACTGATCTAGCGCGCGAAACAGCGATTCCGCACAGAAATACACTTCTGAAACGAAGAATCGTTGAATCTGACATAAGCTCGAATAAATCGTGATCGTGCTTGCCGGGTCGGAGTTTCTGTGCCAATTTCGCATATTTGCATGCAAATGCACTGATCTATCACGCGAAACAGCGATTCCGCACAGAAATACACTTCTGAAACGAAGAATCGTCGAATCTGACATAAGCTCGAATAAATCGTGATCGTGTTTGCCGGGTCGAAGTTTCTGTGCCAATTTCTCATACTTGCATGCAAATGCACTGATCTAGCACGCAAGACAGCGATTCCGCACAGAAATACTCTTCTGAAACGAAGAATCGTCGAATCTCACATAAGCTCGAATAAATCGTGATCGTGGTTGCCGGGTCGGAGTTTGCGTGCCAATTTCGCACATTTGCATGCAAATACACTGATCTAGCACGCGAAACAGCGATTCCGCACAGAAATACACTTCTGAAACGAAGAATCGTCGAATCTGAAATAAGCTCGAATAATTTGTGATCGTGCTTGCCGAAAAGGAGTTTCTATTCCAATTTCTCATACTTGCATGCAAATGCACTGATCTAGCGCCCGAAACAGCGATACCGCACAGAAATACACTTCTGAAACGAAGAATCGTCGAATCTGACATAAGCTCGAATAAATTGTGATCGTGCTTGCCGGGTCGGAGTTTCTGTGCCAATTTCGCGTCTTTGCATGCAAATGCACTGATCTAGCGCGCGAAATAGCGATTCCGCACAGAAATACACTTCTGAAACGAAGAATCGTCGAATCTGAAATAAGCTCGAATAATTTGTGATCGTGCTTGCCGAAAAGGAGTTTCTATTCCAATTTCTCATACTTGCATGCAAATGCACTGATCTAGCGCGCGAAACAGCGATTCCGCACAGAAATACAATTCTGAAACGAATAATCGTCGAATCTGACATAAGCTCGAATAAATCGTGATCGTGCTTGCCGGGTCGGAGTTTCTGTGCCAATTTCACGTATTTGCATGCAAATGCACTGATCTAGCACGCGAAACAGCGATTCCGCACAGAAATACACTTCTGAAACGAAGAATCGTCGAATCTGACATAAGCTCGAATAAATTGTGATCGTGCTTGCCGGGTCGGAGTTTCTGTGCCAATTTCGCGTATTTGCATGCAAATGCACTGATCTAGCGCGCGAAACAGCGATTTCGCCCTGAAATACACTTCTGAAACGAAGAACCGTCGAATCTGACATAAGATCGAATAAATCGTGATCGTGCTTGCCGAATCGGAGTTTCTGTGCCAATTTCGTATATTCGCATGCAAATGCACTGAGCTATCACGTGGAACAGCGGTCCCGCACTGAAATACACTTCTGAAACGAAGAATCGTAGAATCTGATGTAATATTGAGTAAATCGTGATCGTGCTTGCCGAATCGGAGGTTCTGTGTCAATTTCGTATATTTGCATGCAAATGCACTGATCTAGCACGCGAAACAGCGATTCCGCACTGAAATTCACTTACGAAACACCGAATCGTCGAATCTGACATAAACTTGAATCAATCGTGTCCGTGCTTGCCGGGTCGGAGTTTCTGTGCCAATTTCGCATATTTGCATGCAAATGCACTGATCTAGCACGCGAAACAGCGATTCCGCACAGAAATACACTTCTGAAACGAAGAATCGTCGAATCTGATATAAGCTCGAATAAATCGGGATCGTCCTTGCCGGGTCGGAGTTTCCGTGCCAATTTCGCATATTTGTATGCAAATGCACTGATCTATCACGCGAAACAGCGACTCCGCACAGAAATACACTTCTGAAACGAAGAATCGTCGAATCTGACATAAGCTCGAATAAATTGTGATCGTGCTTGCCGGGTCGGAGTTTCTGTGCCAATTTTGCATATTTGCATTCAAATGCACTGATCTGGCACGCGAAACAGCGATTCCGCACAGAAATACACTGCTGAAGCGAAGAATCGTCGAATCTGACATAAGCTCGAATACATCGTGATCGTGTTTGTCGGGTCGGAGTTTCTGTGCCAATTTCGCGTATTTGCATGCAAATGCACTGATCTAGCACGCGAAACAGCGATTCCGCACAGAAATACACTTCTGAAACGAAGAATCGTCGAATCTGACATAAGCTCGAATAAATTGTGATCGTGCTTGCCTGGTCGGAGTTTCTGTGCCAATTTCGCGTATTTGCATGCAAATGCACTGATCTAGCACGCGAAACAGCGATTCCGCACAGAAATACACTTCTGAAACGAAGAATCGTCGAATCTGACATAAGCTCGAATAAATCGTGATCGTGCATGCCGGGTCGTAGTTTCTGTGCCAATTTCGCATATTTGCATGCAAATGCACTGATCTAGCACGCGAAACAGCGATTCCGCACAGAAATACACTTCTGAAACGAAGAATCGTCGAATCTGACATAAGATCGAATAAATCGTGATCGTGGTTGCCGGGTCGGAGTTTCCGTGCCAATTTCGCACATTTGCATGCAAATGCACTGATCTATCACGCGAAACAGCGACTCCGCACAGAAATACACTTCTGAAACGAAGAATCGTCGAATCTGACATAAGCTCGAATAAATTGTGATCGTGCTTGCCGGGTCGGAGTTTCTGTGCCAATTTTGCATATTTGCATTCAAATGCACTGATCTGGCACGCGAAACAGCGATTCCGCACAGAAATACACTGCTGAAGCGAAGAATCGTCGAATCTGACAAAAGCTCGAATACATCGTGATCGTGCATGCCGGGTCGGAGTTTCTGTGCCAATTTCGCATATTTGCATGCAAATGCACTGATCTAGCACGCAAAACAGCGATTCCGCACAGAAATACACTTCTGAAACGAAGAATCGTCGAATCTGACATAAGCTCGAATAAATCGTGATCGTGCTTGCCGGGTCGGAGTTTCTGTGCCAATTTCACGTATTTGCATGCAAATGCACTGATCTAGCACGCGAAACAGCGATTCCGCACAGAAATACACTTCTGAAACGAAGAATCGTCGAATCTGACATAAGCTCGAATAAATTGTGATCGTGCTTGCCGGGTCGGAGTTTCTGTGCCAATTTCGCGTATTTGCATGCAAATGCACTGATCTAGCACGCGAAACAGCGATTCCGCACAGAAATACACTTCTGAAACGAAGAATCGTCGAATCTGACATAAGCTCGAATAAATCGTGATCGTGCATGCCGGGTCGTAGTTTCTGTGCCAATTTCGCATATTTGCATGCAAATGCACTGATCTAGCACGCGAAACAGCGATTCCGCACAGAAATACACTTCTGAAACGAAGAATCGTCGAATCTGACATAAGCTCGAATAAATTGTGATCGTGCTTGCCGGGTCGGAGTTTCTGTGCCAATTTCGCATATTTGCATTCAAATGCACTGATCTAGCACGCGAAACAGCGATTCCGCACAGAAATACACTTCTGAAACGAAGAATCATCGAATCTGATATAAGCTCGAATAAATCGGGATCGTGCTTGCCGGGTCGGAGTTTCCTTGCCAATTTCGCATATTTGTATGCAAATGCACTGATCTAGCACGCGAAACAGCGATTCCGCACAGAAATACACTTCTGAAACGAAGAATCGTCGAATCTGACATAAGCTCGAATAAATTGTGATCGTGCTTGCCGGGTCGAAGTTTCTGTGCCAATTTCTCATACTTGCATGCAAATGCACTGATCTAGCACGCAAGACAGCGATTCCGCACAGAAATACTCTTCTGAAACGAAGAATCGTCGAATCTCACATAAGCTCGAATAAATCGTGATCGTGGTTGCCGGGTCGGAGTTTGCGTGCCAATTTCGCACATTTGCATGCAAATACACTGATCTAGCACGCGAAACAGCGATTCCGCACAGAAATACACTTCTGAAACGAAGAATCGTCGAATCTGAAATAAGCTCGAATAATTTGTGATCGTGCTTGCCGAAAAGGAGTTTCTATTCCAATTTCTCATACTTGCATGCAAATGCACTGATCTAGCGCCCGAAACAGCGATACCGCACAGAAATACACTTCTGAAACGAAGAATCGTCGAATCTGACATAAGCTCGAATAAATTGTGATCGTGCTTGCCGGGTCGGAGTTTCTGTGCCAATTTCGCGTATTTGCATGCAAATGCACTGATCTAGCGCGCGAAACAGCGATTCCGCACAGAAATACACTTCTGAAACGAAGAATCGTCGAATCTGACATAAGCCCGAATAAATCGTGATCGTGTTTGCCGGGTCGAAGTTTCTGTGCCAATTTCTCATACTTGCATGCAAATGCACTGATCTAGCACGCAAGACAGCGAATCCGCACAGAAATACTCTTCTGAAACGAAGAATCATCGAATCTGACATAAGCTCGAATAAATCGTGATCGTGGTTGCCGGGTCGGAGTTTCCGTGCCAATTTCGCACATTTGCATGCAAATACACTGATCTAGCACGCGAAATAGCGATTCCGCACAGAAATACACTTCTGAAACGAAGAATCGTCGAATCTGAAATAAGCTCGAATAATTTGTGATCGTGCTTGCCGAAAAGGAGTTTCTATTCCAATTTCTCATACTTGCATGCAAATGCACTGATCTAGCGCGCGAAACAGCGATTCCGCACAGAAATACACTTCTGAAACGAAGAATCGTCGAATCTGACATAAGCTCGAATAAATCGTGATCGTGCTTGCCGGGTCGGAGTTTCTGTGCCAATTTCGCATATTTGCATGCAAATGCACTGATCTAGCACGCGAAACAGCGATTCCGCACAGAAATACACTTCTGAAACGAAGAATCGTCGAATCTGACATAAGCTCGAATAAATTGTGATCGTGCTTGCCGGGTCGGAGTTTCTGTGCCAATTTCGCGTATTTGCATGCAAATGCACTGATCTAGCGCGCGAAACAGCGATTCCGCCCTGAAATACACTTCTGAAACGAAGAACCGTCGAATCTGACATAAGATCGACTAAATCGTGATCGTGCTTGCCGAATCGGAGTTTCTGTGCCAATTTCGCATATTCGCATGCAAATGCACTGAGCTATCACGTGGAACAGCGGTCCCGCACTGAAATACACTTCTGAAACGAAGAATCGTAGAATCTGATGTAATATTGAGTAAATCGTGATCGTGCTTGCCGAATCGGAGGTTCTGTGTCAATTTCGTATATTTGCATGCAAATGCACTGATCTAGCACGCGAAACAGCGATTCCGCACTGAAATTCACTTACGAAACACCGAATCGTCGAATCTGACATAAACTTGAATCAATCGTGTCCGTGCATGCCGAATCGGAGTTTCTGTGCCAATTTCGCATATTTGCAAGCAAATGAACTGATTTAGCACGCGAAACAGCGATTCCGCCCTGAAATACACTTCTGAAACGAAGAACCGTCGAATCTGACATAAGCTCGAATAAATCGTGATCGTGTTTGCCGGGTCGAAGTTTCTGTGCCAATTTCTCATACTTGCATGCAAATGCACTGATCTAGCACGCAAGACAGCGATTCCGCACAGAAATACTCTTCTGAAACGAAGAATCGTCGAATCTGACATAAGATCGAATAAATCGTGATCGTGGTT
>NW_027470192.1:0-42438 GCF_051020765.1 Lasioglossum baleicum
CGTTAGTGACATAATTTTGTTAAAGATATTGTTATTTTATATGATTGCATGTATACGTATCTGCACTTCCGGAACGACACGACTGGAGTTATGTTGTAGTTGCGTTCACAAGATAGGTGCAACGCTTGTATATGATCTTTGTGAATTTCATTAACCTTGATATTGTACCGACTGCATTCCTTTACAGTTTTCAACTTATTTATACATACTGCGATTTACTGCTGTGATTTTTTCAATCTTTCATATAATTTCCAATTTTTATCTTGGAAAATTGTATTTTTTGGAAAAATGCTTTGGAATTATTTTAGTATATATTTATGACAATATTTTCCAGAACACATTGTTATTTCATATGACTGTCTGTATACCAACCTACGTTTCCGGATAGTCACGTCTGGAGTGGTCGTGTTGATGCGTTCGGCAGATTGGAGCGATCGTACTGTATTGACGTCGTTAATTCCCTTTCCCCTGATTACGTACCGTATGCATTTTTCCCAGCCTTCCATTTATTTATGCATGCGGTAATTCACTGTTATAATATATACTACTATTCTCAAACTTCCAAATTTTTTAAATTAAAAAAATTTATGTCTTAAGAAGTGTGCCCTTGCAATTAGTTCAGTGTATGTTCATGGCAATATTTTGTTACATTCATTGATATTCTATATGAGAGTCTCTATACGTACCAACGGATCCAAAGGACTGGAGTGGTCTTGTAATTGTGTTCGGGAGATCGGAGCGGAACCACGGTATGGATTTTGTTAATTTCATAAACATTAATATTGTACCAAATGCATTCTTCCGAGCTGTCCATTAATGTATTCGTACTGTAATATATTGCTATGAAATTTCCGATTTTTTTCAAAATTTTCTCATTTAGGATTAAAAGATTGTATTTCTTTGTAAGAGTGTCTCTGTAATTGGTTCAGTGTACGGTTATGACGATATTTTGTTGAACCTATTGTTATTTTATATGATTGTCTGTGCACGTCCCTTCGCTTCTGGAGCGATACGGCTGGAGTAGACTTGTAGTAGCATACGCCAGATCGGTGCGCCATACTGGATGGTTTTCGCTACTTTCCTCGACCATCACTTTGCGCCATATACATTGTTTCCCGAATTGATCCATTTAATTATATATTCTGTAATTTAATGTTGCAATATTTTCAATTCTTTTTCAAAATTTTCAATTTTTATTTTAAAATTGTTTATTCCTCAGTAGATGTGCTTTGGGAACTTGCTGAGTTTACATCTATGACATTATTTTGTTATAGTTATTTTTATTTCATACAATTTCCTGTAGGCGCACTTTCGCTTCCGGATCTACACAGAAGGGTGTCCTTGTAGTTTCGAACGGCAGAACGGAACGGAAATCTGGTCGAGTTTCGTTAACTTCTTCAACCATGATTTCGTACCCTATGCATTTTTTTCTAGTGTTCCATGTATATATAACTACGGTTTTTTAATCTTATTATACTTTCGATCTTCTTCGAAAATTTAAATTTAAGTTTAAAAGATTATATCTCATTGTAAAAGTGTCCTTGGAATTACTTGAGTGTATATTTATGATATTATTTTGTTAAACTTATTTTTATTTCACGTTTCTGTATTTTGTATTATAGCCTGCAATCGATTCTACAGTGTAAGACGGGCAATACTTGCGAGGCCTTGGAGTTGCGTAGGTCAGAACGGAGCGGCGCTACTGGATTGTCTTCGTTCATTTCTTTAACCACAATATTTTACCGTATGCATTCTTTCGCGTTTTTCTATTTATTTCTACATGATGCAGTTTACTATTGTGATATATTCCATGCTTTCCAAAGCTTTCAATTTCAATTATAAAAAATTGTATTTCCTAGTTCAAGTTTCTTGTGAATTATGTCAGTTTTGGTTTATGACAATATCATGTTATATTCATTGTTATTTTATGTGACTGTCTGTATACGTACTTCCGCTCCCGCATCTACACGACTGACGATGATTTGTTGATGCCTTCGGCAGTTCGGAGTTGCACTACCGGATGGTCCTCGTTAATTTCGTTAACCATGATTCTTTATCGTATGCATTCCTTGCTATTATCCCATTTATTTGTACACACTGTATTGCACTGTTATGATATTTTCGATTTTCTTCAAAATTTTCAATACTTAGTTTAAAACATTTTATTCCTTAGGAGAAGAAACATTTTAATTAGTTGAGTGTACGTTTATGACAATATTTTGTTAAATTTATTGTTATTTGCATGATTGTCTGCATGCGCACTAACGCTGTCGCAGCGATTCGAACGCGCTCCTCTTGTAGTTGCGTAGGGCACTGCGGAGTTACACTACTGCATTCTATCGCAGTTTTATATTTATCTACACTTGCTGTAATTTACTGTTATGATTTTTCGAATACTTCAAGATATCTTATTTTTAATGTAAGTAATTGTATTTCTTCGGAAAGGGGTCTTTGGAAATAGTTGAGTGTACCTCTATGACAATATTTTATTAAATTCTTGGTTATGCTCTAGAATTGTCTCTATCCGTACCTACGCTTCTGATGCGACACAGCTGCTGTGCTCATGTAGTAGCGTTCGTTAAATCGGGGCGACACTGCTGTATGGTCTCTGATTATTTCACTAATCACAATATTGTACCGTATGCATTCTTGCGCAGTTTTCTATTTATTTCTACACACTCAACTTTGCTATTATGATATTTACAGTTTTTCCGAAATTTACAATTTATAGTGAAAGAAATTTAACCTTCTTGTAATAGTGTCTTTATAATTCGTCGACTGTACGTTCAGGACATTATTTTGTAATACTTAGTGATGCTTTATATGATATTCTCTATTTGTACTTACGTTGCCGGAGGAACACGGCTGGACTGGACTTGTCGGCGCCTACGGCAAATCGGAGCAGCATACTGGATGGTCTTCCTTAATTTCGTTAACCTTGATTTCACACATTATTCATTTTCTCCCAATTTTTCCATTCATTTATACATTATGTTATAATTATGGTATATTTTCTATTCTTTTTCATAATTATCAATTTTTAGATAAAAAAATTGTATTTCCTAATAAATGTGTCGATGGAAATATTTGTGTGAACGTTTATGTCAATATTATGTTAAATTCCCTGATAATTTATGTGTTTGTCGGTATACGTACCTACGCTTCCGGAGCGACACTACTGGTGAGGTCTTGTAGTTGCGTACGACAGATCGAAGCGGCACTGCTGTATGATCTTCGCTAATTTGTTTAACCTTGATACTGCACCGTAAGCATTTTTCCCCAGTCATCCATTAATTTACACATATTGTAATTTACTGTAACGATACTATCGATTTTTCTCCAAATTTGCAATTTTTAGTTTTAGAAATAAAATCCTTTAGGAAAAGTACCCTCCAATTAGTAGAGTGTACGTTTCTGGCATTGCTTTGTTGAATTTTTTGTCATTTTATAGGACTGCCTCTATGCGTACCTACGCTTCCGGAGCGACATGGCTGGATTGGTGTACCGATCATTTGATAGGAGCGACACTGCTGAATGGTCCTTATTAATTTCTTTAACCTTAATATTATTGCGTTTGCATTCTTTCCTAGTCTTCTATCTTTTTCTACATATCGCAACATACTATTGTGATATTTTCGACATTTTCGTAATTTCCAATTCTTAACTTCAAGCATTTTATTTCTTAGGATAAGGTATCATTGGAATTAGTTGAGTGTACGTGTATCGCGATATTTTGCTAAATTTGTTGTTGTTATGTATGATTTTCTGTATACGTTCCTACGCTTCCCGATCGATACGGGTGCGGTCGTCTTGCAGCTGCGATCGGTAGATCGGAGCGATATTACTGGATGATGTTCGATTATTCCACCAACCTTGGCATTGTAGAGTATGCACGCATCCGCAGTTTTCCATTAAATTATACGGACTGCAGTTTACGGTTTAGATAATTGCGATTTCCTTCAATATTTTCAATTTTTAATCCGAAAAGTTGTTTTTCTTTGAAAAATTATGCTTGGAAACTGTTGAATGTACGTTTATGATATTATGCTATAAAACTCATTGTTATTTTATACGTTTGTCTGTATACATAGCTATGCCGCAGGAGCGAGACGGCTGGAGTGGCCTTGTAGTTCCGTACGACGATGGAAGCGACATAACTGGATGGTGTTCGTTATTTTCTACAACCTTGATTGTGTACCGTGTGCGTTCTTTCCCAGTCTTTCACTTGTATATACGTACTGTGTCATATTGGTATGATATTTTCGATTTTTTTTTCATAATCTCTAATCATTAATTTCAAAAATTGTAGATCTTAGTAAACGTGACTTTGGAATTAGTTGAATGTACGGCTATGACAATATTTTGTTATGTTCCTGGTTATTTTATAGTATTGTCTCTTTCTGTACCTACGCTTCTGGAGCGACGCGACAGGCGAGGTTGTGTCGTTGTGTACGACAGATCGGAGCCTCTCTAGCGGATGGTCTTCGTTAATTGGATTAAACTTGAATTTGTAGCGTAGTCATTTTTTCCCAGTGCGCCATTTATGTATACATACTGTAATTTACTGATATGATGTTTTGGATTTTTTTTTAAATTTCTAATTCTTAAGTTAAAAAATTGTACTGCACTGGAAAATTGCCTTCGCATTAGTAGAGTCTACGTTCTTGACAATATTTTGTCAAATTCTTTATTACCTTATATGATTGTCTTTAAGCGTACCTACGATCGCAGTCCGACACGGCTGGAATGGACTTGCAGTTGCGGACGGCCGATCGAAGCAGCATACTGGATGGACTTCGATAACTACTTTAACCATGATACTGTGACCTGTGCATTTTTGTCAGTCATACATATATCTATGCATATTGTAATTGTCTATTATGATATTTTCAATTTTTTCAAAATTTGCAATTTTTAATTTAATAAACTATTATCAATAGTAAAAGTGTCTTTGAAATTAGTTCAGTTTACGTTTATGACAATATATTGTTAGAAATGTTGTTATATTTTATATATTATTATATGATTATCTGTATACGTAACAACGCTTCCGAATCGACACGCCTGGAGTTGTCTTGCATTTGCACTTCGTAGATCTGAGTGTCACTTACTGTATGATATTCGTTAACTTCTTTAGCCTTGATTTATTACCGTATCCATTTTTCTCCCAGTTTTCTATTTATATATACATACTATATAAGTGTCTATTAGTTGAGTTTACATTTACGACAATAATTAGTTATGCTTGTTGTTATTTTATAAGATTGTCTGCATACGTACCACGATTCCAGCGCTACTCGAATGGAGTGGTCTTGCAGTTGCTTTCGTTAGATGGGTACTGCACTGCTGTGTGGTCCTCGTTAACTTCTTTAACCATGATTTTGTACCTTGTGCATTCCTTCGCAGTTTTCTACATATTTCTATATACTGTAACTTACTGTTGCGATATATTCGATTCTCCTCAAAATTGTCCAACTCTTTGTTAGGAAAATTGCATTTTTTCGAAAAGCGTCTTTTGAATCAGGTGAGATTACGTATATGACAATATTTTGTTAAGCTTGATGTTATTTTATATGATTGTCTCTATACTTACCTACGTTGTCTGAGGGACGTAGCGGGAGTTGTCTTATAGTTGCGTACGCTATATCGGAGTGGCGCTACTGAATGGGTTTGGTTAATTTCATTACCCATGATTTTATCACCTATGCATTTTCTTCCAGTTTTGCAAGTAATGTGCATTCTGTAATTTGCGGTTATGTTATTTTCGATTTTTTCCCTAATTTTCAACATTTAGTTAAAAAAATAAATTTTTTTGGAAAAGTACCTTCGAATAAGTAGAGTGTATGTTTACGAAAATATCACGTTGGACTTGGTATTATTCTGTGTAATTGTCTATATACGTACCTACGCTGCCGGAACGGCACGGCTGGAATAGTCCTGTAGTTATGCTCGCTAGATCAGAGCGACACTGCTGTATGGTGTTTGTTAACTTCTATAGCCTTGATTTAGTACCGTATGCATTTCTCTCCCAGTTTTCTATTTATATATACATACTGTTACTTACTATTCTGATAGTTTGGATTTCTTACCATATTTTCGATTTTTATTATAAAAAATTGTATTCCTTAGTAAATGTGTATTTGGAATTAGCTGGGTGTACGTTTATGGCATTATTCTGTTATACCTATTGCTATTTTATATGATTGTCGGTATACGTACCTAGGCTGCCGGAGCGACACGAGCGGAGTGGTCCTTCAGGTGCGCACGAAAGATCGGAGCGACACTATGGCATGGCCTCCGCTAATTTCATTAACCTTAATTTTGCACCACATGTATTCGATCGGAGCTCTCTATTTCTATATATAGTATGTAATTTACTGCTACGACATTATCGATATGTTTCAACATTTTCAATTCTTGGTATAAAAATTTTATTTCTTAGGAAATGTGTCTGTGCAATTAGTTGAGTGTACGTTTATGACAATATTTTGATGAATTCTTGGTTATTTTGCATGACTGCAACTTATTTTTATTTTATGTGATTGTCTGTATACGTACCTACGCGTCCAGAAAGACACGATTGGAGTGGTCTTGTATTTGCGCTCGCTATACCGGAGCGAAGCTGGTGTATGGTCTTTGTAAATTTCATTAACCTCAATATCGTACCGTAAGTATTCTTTCGCAGTTTTCTATTTATTTCTATATTCCGTAACTTACTGTTACGGTATACTCCATTCGCTTCAAAATTATCAAATTTCTATTACGAAAATTGTATCTCTTGCGAAATGTGACTTTTGTATTAGGTGAGATTACGTTTATGACATTACTTTGGTTAACTTATTGTAAGTCTATATTAATTTCTTTAACCTTGATTTTAACCCGCAACCATTTCTCCCCATGTTTTCCATTTATTTATACTTACTCCAATTCACTGTTATATTTTCGATATTCTTTCAAAATTTTCAATTTTTAATTTAAAAAGTTGTACTTCTCAGTATCGTTTCCTTCTGAATTGGTTGAGTTACCGCTTATGTCAATACATTGCTAAGCATGTTATTACCTCATATGCTTGTCTGTATACGTACCTAAGCTTCCGTATCGACACGGCTGGAGTGGTCTTGCTGTTACATACGGCAGATCGGTACGGCGTACTTGATGATTTACGATAATTCCTTCAACCACAATATTGTACCATATACATTTCTTCCAGTTGTCCATTTCTTTGTACATAATGTAATTTACAGGTACGATAAATCCTATTTGATTCATAATTTTCAATTCGTTGTTTAAATGATTGCATTTCTCAGTAAAAGTGTCTCTGGAATTAGTTGAATGCACGCTCGTGACCTTATACTGTAAACTAATTGCATCCTTATATGATTGCCTGTATGCGCACCAACGAATCCGGCGTGTCACGGCTGGAGTGCTCTTGCATTTGCGTTCGCCAGAACGGAAGGACACTACTGCATGATCTTCGTTAACTTCTCTAACCGTGATATTGTACCGTATGCGTTTTCTCCCAGTCCTCCACGTATTTATTCATACTGCAGTTTTCTGATGTGGTATTTCTGATTTTTTTTTTTTATTTGTAAGTTTTGGTTTAAAAATTGTATTTCTTAGTAAATGTGTCTCTGAAAGTAGTTAAGTGTACGTTTATGTCTTTATATTCATGTTCTGATTGCTATTTTATGTGATTGTCAGTATACGCACCGACGCTGGTTGAGCGACACGACCAGCGTGGGCTTGCAGCTGCGTACTGCAGATCGAGGTGGCTCAACTGGATGGTCTTCGTTAACTTCTTCAACCATAAGACTGTACCGTATGCATCTATTCGCCGTTTCTATTTATTTATAAACACTGAAAATTACTATTAGGGTATTTCCGACTATTTTCAAAATTTTTAATCATTAGGTTAAAAAATTGTATTCCACAGAAGAAGTGTGATTGGAGTTAAATGAGTGTACGCTTATGACATTATTTTGTTAATCTAACTGCTATTTTACATGATTGTCTGAATGCGAACCTACGCTTTCGGAGAGACATGACTGGCGCCGCCTTGTAGTTACGTATGGCATATTGGAGTGTTATATTGGATGGTCACGATAATTCCTTTGACATTGATCTTGAACCGTATGCATTTCTTCCCTGTTTTCCAATTATTTATATGTACTGTAATATGCTGCCATGATATGTCCCATTTTTTTTTTTTCAAAATATTCGATATTAATTTTAGAAAATTAGATTTCTTAGCAAACGAGTGTTTGGAATTAGTTGAGTGTTTAAGTATAAGATGATACTTTGTTAAACTTATTTTTATTTTATACGATTGTTTGTACACATACCCCCACTGCCGGAGCGACGCGACTGAAGTGGTCTTGCTGTTGCGTTCGGTAGTTCGGGGGGACAATATTGTATGTTCTTCGTTAATTCCTTTAACTATGATATTCTTTCGCAGTTTTCAATTTATTTCTACATACTGTAATCTACTGTTATGACATATTCGATTTTCTTAAAACATTCCAATTTTTAATGTGAAAGAATGTATTTTTTACGTAACATGTCTTGAAATCAATTGAGTGTACGGCAATGACACTATCTTGTTAAACTTAGTGTTATTATATGCCATTGTCGGTATATGTACCTGTTCCTCCAGAGCGATCCGGCTGTTGTGCTCTTGTAGTTGCGTATGGTAGATTAGAGGGAGACTACTGTATAGTCTTCGTTAATTTCTTTAACCTTGATTTTGTACCGCATGCATTCTCTCTCAGATTTCTATTTTTTTATACACGCTGCAATCTACTGTTATGATATTTTCGATTTCTTTCGAAGTTTACAATTTCTATTTTAAAAAACTGTATCTATGATAAATAGTTGTAATTATGACAATATAACATTAAATTCTTTCTCATTTTATATGATTGATTGTAAACGTACCTACACGTCCAGATCGACACGGCTGGAGAGACCTTGCAGTTGCGGACGACAGATCGGAGCGGCAACTGCAGGATGGTCTCCGTTAATTTCTTTAATTTCTTAATTAGTTGAGTGTTTGCTTAGGGCATTATTTTGTTAAACTTACTGTTATATTACACGATTTTCTGTATACATATGTTCGCTTCCGTCGCGACACGACTGGAGTAGTCTTGTAAGTGCGTTCAGTAGATCGGAGCGACTGTGGTGTATCGTCTTCGTAAATATCATTGACCATAATGTTGTACTGTATGCACTCATTCGCAGTTTCCTATTTATTTTTACATACTGTAATTTACTGTCATGGTATCATCGATTTCTTTCATAATTGTATATTTTTGATTTTGAAAATTGTATTCCTTAATAATAGTGTCTTTTGAGGTAGTTGTGTTTACGTTTATGACAATATTACGTTACGCTTGGTGTTTAGGTTCATGGCAATATCATGTTAAATTCTTTGTTATTTTATATGATTGTCTGCATACGTACGACCGCTGCGGGGGGACACAATTGGTAATGTCTTGTTGTGTACGACAGATTGGAGCGACACTACTGGATGTCCATCCTTATTTTGATTATCCTTGATTTTGAACAACATGCATTGTTTCACAGTCTGCGGTTTATTTATAAATTATATAATTTACTGTTATGATATTTTCGATCTTTTTTCTTATTTTTCAATTTTTGCATTCAAATATTTCATTTCTTAGTAAAAGTGTACTTGGAATTAGTTCAGTCTACGTTTATGACCTTACCACGTAATGTTTTTTGTTTCAATATATGATTGATAATATACGTACCTACGCTTCCGGAGCGACACGGATGGAGTCTTCATACAGTTGCGATCGGTATATCGGAGCGACACTACTGAATGCTCTTCTTTAATTTCGGTAATTTAGATATTGTACCGTATGCATATTTCCCATACGGCAAATTATTTATACATACTGTAATTTACTGTTAAGATATTTTCGATTTCTTTCAAAATTTTCAAGTCGTAGTTCTAGAGGTTGCATTTCTTACTAAATGTGCCTTTACAATGAGTTGACTGTACGGACGTGACATTATCTTTTTAAACTTAATGATATTTTATACGATTGTCAGCATAAGTACCTATACTTATGGAACCACACGGTAGGAATTATCTTGTAGTAGCTGTCCCTATATCGCAGCGGCACTACTGCATGATCTTCGATAATTTCTCTAACCTTGATATTGTACCGTATGCATTCTTTTGCAGCTTTCCGTTAATTTATACATACTGTAATTTATTATTACGATATATTCGATTTTTTTCAAAGTTTTCTATTTTTTGTTGAAAGAATTGTATTTCTTAGTGAAAGTGCCTTTGGAGTTAGTTGCGTGTACGCTTGTGACACGATTTTGATAGACGCATTGTTATTTTATATGATTGTCTGTATACATACCTACAGTTCCGGGGCGACAAACCTGGAGCGGGCAAGTAGTTTCGTACGGTTGATCGGAGCGACACTACTTTATTATCTTCGTTAATTTCTCCTACCTTGATAATGTATCGTATGCGGTTCTTCCCAGTCGTCCATATATTTATAGATACTGTAACTTAACACGTTGTCTCCGGCTTGACTCCCCGGTGGCCCATCCTTGTCTGTTCCCTAGTGCGGCATGAACCGCCGTTGGCCCATACTAAATTGTTCCGTGGGGCGGCATGCATCGTCGATGAGCCACGTTTGTTAATCAATAAATGCGTAGTACAAAATGTTATTTTCTTATTTTAACATTATACATTAACATTTCCTTCATATAATCAAATATTTGAAACAAAATACGTAACGCACAATTTAATTAATTCATTGAATATAATAAAATATAACGATATATGTTACCGATGCAATTTTTTATAATATTTTAAACAAAGTTCCGACTTATCCGGACAACTGCTACAAATGGTCATTACTTTTTTTGTTTCGTTTGTGGCGTACTATGAACCCTTTAAGTTTTTTAAGCGTTTGCAACAATCTTTACATCTTTTCCTCATCTTCCTCGCGGGTCCATGGAGTGATCTTAAAAAATGTTCTTTCCGTCTACTTTCTATTTGCTCTTCACTAGAGGGATTCTCAACATTCTGCAATAGATAATCAATAATTTTCTCACTAAATTTTAGATTTGGTAACGCTTGGTTCCCCAATGTTTGCGATGTACCATGCATTTACTAAAGAGGTCCCGGATATGAGCTCCATAATAACTTTTCTGTACCATTCTACCGTTTTCCGTTAACATTTATAATAGAATCACATTTCATCTGATACATCAGCTATCTTCTTCGCACTATTGTAAGAAAAAGCGGTGCCTGGTTTTAATTTATCATCTTTGCCACGAATAATGGCGTAATTGTGAGATCTCGAAGTGGTTAACACACAGATGGGACTTCTGTGGGTCCACTTTAAAAATTTGACGCCGCTCCGATTTTCACGAGATATAATGTCGCCCCGTTTCTGTTTCTGCTTTGCCTGTGGCAGTAGAAACTTTCTATTTATTTTGACTGTATTGCAAATATATGTGCTTTTGGTGAGAAGATCTTCGACTAAAGGTATACATGAATAAAAACAGTCGGTAAATAAAATCCGGTCCTCGAATAATAGATCTCGTATCAATGTCATGACCACACCATCAGAATATGCTTTTAGAATTCACATTTCATTTCTTCCGGAATAAATATGCACATTATATGTATATCCGTTCGGAAGGCAGAGTTTGTACAGTTTTATTCCGTACTTGTGCCGCTTACCTGGTATATATTGAAGAAAATTAAGGTGTCCTTTCCACGGAACCATAATTTCGTCAAGTGCTATACTTTTACCGGGTTTTACTGCATCTTGGAATGCTCAAAGAATTTTATCGTCTACATTTCGGATTTTGAGTCACCGATTCTCGGTTTTAGGTGTAACATTATCAGAAAAGTGCAAGTACTTCAATATAGCCAAGAATCGATCGCCATTCATTGCTTTTATTATACGCGCATTCGCATGCATCGCCTTTTTGGACCAATATAGTCCAATTTCAGGAACCTGCACTACCAGCATAACAAGCAGGATACCAATAAAGGTACTCAATTCACTTTTTGTTATCGGGTTCCATGCTTGATGATGTTGCATCCTGCCATATGATGCACTCACTATTCACAGAGCAGCGTATCTATTCGTCTCTTCAACGATGATCCCAAATATCACGTCCGCGAAAAACAATTTTTATAATGCAACTGGATCGACGCAGTCCGTCTACTTGATCAGTAGCTCTTCTTCTTCTGAACACTTTTCCTCTAATGAAAATTTTTCTGCTATTTTCCGCCATTCCGCATGATCATATGGATCCCCTAATCCAGACTCCGAAACTTGTTCCTCCGTGGTACTCCTATCGGTTGCCGTGTCGATGATGATGATGAAAGTACTCTATTTCGTCGTCCCTTTCGCATGATTCCAGATACTGATTCATCAGACGAATTTCTGAATTCCATATCCTTTGTATCAAATACTTTGATGGGCAAAAATGACAAATGAAAAATGATATCCGCCTATTTAGAAGGAAGGAAACATCATACTCCCTTTATACCTACTGGAAGAAATGTGTACTCGGGAACCTTTCAGAACTGAACTGACCTCGCGCCTCATAAAAACTTCGCACAACGCACAACACTCACAACGCACACTAACTAAAGTCTTCATCACTTGCCGTCAACTCTAAACTCTCCGTAAACCACGTGTCGCTGTCTATACTCTCAATGATCACCCCCACTTACTAGGTCACACATTATATAAGAAATGTCAGCTGGGTAGAATTCGTTCCCTCAGAAATCACTGATATCCCTCATTACGTGTGGGCGGTCCTAAATGTCAAATTGGGCCGCCGAATGCCCAGAGGCTGGTGGGCACCCCTAGGCTCGCGGTCTAGGCCAATGGAAAGGGAATTTTTCTGGAAAATCGCACAATGGCGCTCGGCCACATAGCTCGGCAATATACCTTTCTTTGGCGATCCTGGAGAAAAAACTCTACTCCGCAGCCCCAGATACCCTTGGCATGTTACAAGTTGCCAGGGCGCCTGGAAATCGTTAGTCGGGGATTCGACGAAATTGCCGCTCGCACTCAACTTAATTTACGCATAAAACTTACACTACGTCCTTGAACCATTTTCGTCGTGTGCGACAATCCGTCTCAGTATTTGTAAGGAGCTATTGCGTTTGAAAGTGTCCTATTACTTCTGTTCTATACATCTCATGGTCCGAAACAAGAGAAGCTAAACCCCTACTTGACCGAACTTGGGCTCTGTCACGTAGGACTTTACTGACAATGGACCAGGGGGAGGGCCACGTGCTCTACACTCGAGGGCGTTCCCCAGCGCGGAGTCATAAGCATCGAGTGGCCACACAATCGGAGAGGGCTCCGGACACCGCGCATGGGTGATATGCAATTTATATATATTACGTGCCCGAAGTATCGGCGCTTCACCTTGTAGGAGAGGGATCTCTCCACAACACCCTCGCGTGAGAGGACTTATCCTCCCTTAAGATGTACAATGCGAAGATCAAGTGAACGCCCGTGATCCCAAAACTCCTATAAGGGAAGATTTCCACTGTTTGGCCATCTCCACGGGTTTTCAATGCGCGTCATGGAAAATCGTGAAGAAAGTAAAAAAGTTCCATTAAAACAGTAAAAAGGAGTCATCGAAACGTCGAACAGTGCAAATAAATCTTGGAAACGACGAAGAGTCAAAGTGGAAGTATGTTTCCTCCTAACGTGTTAGTCGGCAGTAGGGCGCAAGTATTGAACAGTATAATTTGGTGCCGCGCCACACCATGGAGCGGACCACTAGTTGAAGCGCCGCCGCACGGAACAGACACCGAATATCCACGTATGCGTCAACGTGTTAAGATTGAATCCGTGTATTCACCATATATCGTCTACTACCAAAACTGTTCAGTGGATTTACTCACGGCATACTTGGTTTGTATCTCGGAATCACAGCATGTGCAAAGCTACCAACGTAGCCTTTCAACTCCCATAGAGGGTGGTTACGTTCTCGAAAGTTTCGACACTTGATCTTCTAATTCATACATGAAACTAAGGGGCGCGTCACTAAAATGTATACTGGCTTGCTTCTCTGAACAAAAATTTATACTCTCGGTACAGCGAGTTAGGTTCACGGAATGTAAGATACTCGGTAAGGAGTATAACATTATAACGCTAGGAAATGTTCTCCGGTGGCTAGTCGCCTTATCCCAAGTCTATTGCCAATACCGTTCAGCGAATTTTCACCCGGAGTACCAAGTTTGCCTCTCGGATTCTCAGGATACGTGAAGCTATTAACTTCGCTGTTCGAATCCCAAAGAAGGTGGTAACACTCTTGCGTGATGTGACTATCGATTCTGCTATTCAGAAATGAAATTACAGTCTCCGTCTGCTAAAGTGTCTAATAATTTGTTTCCGTGAGCACTATGCAATGCACTCGCTACAAGGGGTTATGGGCTCGGAAGATAACGTACCAATAAAAAGTATGACTTTATGCACTTGGAAATGTTCCCCGATTGCTTGCCCCTCTACTTTTGTATTCAAACCGTGAACTAAGGTGTCCATTGCCAGAAATATTCACCATATTCTCTTCCACAATACTTGTTATGATTCTCGGAACCTCTGGGTAGGTGAAGCTAATCACATATCCGTTCGTTTCTTACAGCAGGTGACAACGTTCTCGAAAAGTTTGACACTCGTTCTTCTAATTCAAACCTGAAATTAAGGTTGCCGTGACTCAAATGTATACTAATTTGTTTCTCTTACAACGAAGTCATACTCTCGATGCAGCGGGATACATTCTCGAAAGGTAACGTAGTGTGTAAAAAGAATGACTCTAAATCAATTTGAAATGTCCTTCGACGATTTGACTTCCTATTGTAATGATCATGCCCAGAATTATGGTCGCTATTTCCAATGCTGTACAACTGATGTACACCTAGAATGCCTCGTTTGACTATCGGTATCACAGGTTAATTGATGGTATTGGCGTAGCTGTGCCACCCTCAAAGAATGTGGCTACGTTTTCGAATGGTTTGCCCTCGGTATTTCCATATATGCGGGAAAATAATGTATCCGTGTGCTAAAGTGTCTAATAATTTGATCATGTGAAAACTGAGGAACACAATCGATTCAGCGGGTTGGGTTTTCGGAATGTAAGGAATTGGGTAAATAGATAGACTACATTGCAATTGGTAATGTTCTCTGACAGTTGGACTCCCTACATTAATATTCATTCCGTGAAGTAAGGTGCCTCTTGCTAATACGTGTCAGTGGATTTAAACCAGGAATACCTTGTTTGACTTTCGGAATCACAGAACAGATGAAGCTGTTAACTCAGCCGTTCACTTCTCACGGACGGTGGCAACGTACTCACGCGGTTTGGCACTCGATCATCTAAAGCATACATGAAATTAATGTGCGCATACTAGAATGAATACTAATTTGATTCTCTGAACGCGAAGTTAGAATTTCGAAGCAACGGGAGAGGATCTCGGAGGATAAAGCTATCGGTGATGTGTTTGACTCTATACCAATTGGTACCGTTCTACAACGGGTGGACTCTGAATATTAGTATTCGAACCGTAAATAGAGGTGTCTATTGCCAATACATTTCAGCGGACTTACTATCGGAATACCTGGTATGACTCTCGGATTAACAGGATAGGTGGTGCTATTGACTTAGCGGTTCGTCCCTCACACAGTGCGGCAACGTTCTGGAACCGTTTGACCGTTGATCTTCTAATTCAAACATGAATTTGAGGTGCCGTCACTAAATTATATTCTAATGTGTTTCCCTGAACACGAAGTTACACTCTCGATACGGCGGGTCACATTCTCGTGCGGTAGTGCTTTCGGTAAAATGTTTGACTTTGTAGGAATTGGTTATGACCTCCGGTGGTTTGATGCCCTACTTTAGCATTCAAACCGTGACTAAAGGCATCTATTACCATCATTTTTCTGCGAATTTACTCCCGCACAACCTGGTTTGGTGCACGGAATCACAGGATAGGTGAAGCTATTGACATAGGCGTTCGACCCACGAAGATGGTGGCTGCGTTCTCGATCGGTTTGCCCTCGATATTCGTATGTATGCATGAAAATGACGCATCCGTCTGCTAAAATATCTAATAATTTGATCACGTGAAAACTATGGAACACTATCGCTGCAGCGGGTTGGATTCTCGGAAGGTAAGAAATTGGGTAAAAAGAATGACTCTATCCAATTGGTAATGTCCTTCCACAGTGGGACTCCCTACATTAATATTCATTCGTCTTGTAAGGTCTCTATTGCTAATACTGATCAGTGTATTTAATCCCGGAATACCCTGTTTGATTCTCGGAATTACAGGATAGATGAAGCTATTGACATAGCCGTTCCACTGTCAAAGAGGGCTGTAACGTTTTCGAACGGTTTGTCGATCGATATTCTAATTCATACAAAAATTTCAGGTGCCGTCACTAAAATTTATACCAATGTGTTTCTATAAAGACGAAGTTATACTCTCAATATGGTGGGTTGGATTGTCAGACGGCAAAGGTTTCGGTAAACCCTATGGCTATATATCAACTGGGAACTTGCTCAAATTGTGTACTTATCTACTTTAATATTCAAACCGTGAATTGCGGTGTCCATTGCCAATACTGTACGGGGCATTTACGTTCGGAGTACCTATTTTGACTTGCGTTATCCCAGGATGCGTGAAGCTACTAACATAGCCGATCGAATTCCGTAGAAGGTGCTAACGTTCTGGAACGTTATGTCCCTCGATTTTCTAATCCATAGATGAAATTAATATGCGAGTCGCTAACACGTGTACGAATACATCCCACTGAACATCGTGTTATAACCTCGATACAGCAGGTTAGATTCACCGCAGGTAAGGCTTTCGGAAACTGTTTGACTCGCTACAAGTTGCAAACGTTTTCAAATGGATTTTCGCTCTGCTTTAATATTCAAGCCGTGATATAAGGTGTCTAATGCCAATACTCTTTAGCGGATTTTCTCTCGAAATACCGTGTTCGACATTCGGATTAACATGATAGGTGTAGCTATTGTTATGGCCGTTCGATCCTAAAAGAAGGTGGTAACGTTCTCGAACTGTTCGACACTCGATCTTTATATTTGATGTGTGAAATTAAGGTGCCCGTCCATATAATGTATACTACTGTTCTTACCCGGACCCGAAGTTATACTTTCGATAGAGTGGGTTAGCTTCTTGGAAGGTAAGGCCTTCGGGAAAAAGGATGTCTTCATATGAATTTGTAACGATCTGCATAGGTTTGGCAATGTACTTTAATATTCAATCCACGAATTAAGGTATCTATTGCCAATACTTTACAGCGCATTCACTCCGGGAATACCTGATTTGACTCTCCAAATCACAGGATAGGTGAAGCTATTGACATAGCTGCCCGAATCTCGAAGAATGTGGCAACTTTCTCGAACGGTTTGACCGTCGACCTTCCAATTCATACATGAAATTAAGGTGCGCGTCACTAACATGTCTACATATTCGTCCCTCAGAACACGGTAATATACTCTCGATACATCGGGTCAGATTCAACGCAAGTAAGGCTTTCGGTAATTGTTTGACTCGATACAAGTTAGTATCGTTCTCAAATGGTGTGGCGCTCCGCTTTAATATTCAAGCTGTGATATACGGTGTCTAATGCCAATATTGTGCAATTTATTCCCAGAATACCTGGCTTGACTCTCCGAATCACTGGATAGTTGAAGCTATTGACTTCGCCGTTCGTCTCTCACAGAAGGTGGTAAAGTTTTCGAGCCGTTTGATGCTCCATCTCTTAATTCATGTATGAGATGAAGGTGCTCGTAACTAAAATGTATAAATAGTTCGTACAACCGAACAAGGTGTGAAACTTTCGATACAGCTGGTCAGTTTTTGGATGGGTAAGGCATTCTGTAAAGAGTTCAGCCCTACGCGAATAGGTAATTACCTACAACGGCTTGACGGCCGGCTTTAACATTCACACCGTGAATCGAGGTGTCTACTGCCACTACTGTACAGCACATTTACTACCGGAATATCCGGATTAAATTTCGGAATAACAGGATAGGTGAAGCTGTTGACCGAGCCGCTCGAACATTAATGAGGTCCGTAACGTTATCGAATGGTTTGCCTATCGATATTCTAATTCATACATGTGTTTAAGGTGCCGTCACTAAATCGTATACTGACGTGTTTCTCTAAACACGAAGTTGTCCTCTCGATACGGCGGGTTAGCATCTCGGACGGTAACGTTTTCTGAAAAATGTTTTACATTATAGCCACTGGTAACGTTCTGAAACAGGGTAGCGCTGTATTTTAATATTCGAACCGTGGACTAAGGTGTCTATTACTAATACCGCTCAGTGATTTACCACCGGAATACCAGGCTTAACACTCGGAATCACAACTATAGGTGAAGCTATAGATTCAGCCGTTCGACTCTCAAAGAAGGTGGTAACTGTCTGGAGGCGTATTGCCAATAGGCACCTGAATTCACGATTTGAATAGTAAAGTAGAACGTCATACCGCTTGAAGAACGTTACCAATTGTTGTAGTGTCAATCATTTTCGCAAGGCCTTACCTTACGAGAATCAAACCCGGCGTATCGAGGGTATAACTACGCGTTCATAGATGGAAATTTGTATTCATTTTAGTACGGGCACCACAATCTCATGGAGGAATAATGAGATCGCGAGTCAATCCGTTCAAGAACGTTATCGCCCTTTTGAGAATCGCACATACAAATCAGTACCTTCACCGATCCTGATATTCCGATAGTCAAACCAGATATTCAGGGAGGTAATCCTCAGTGCAATATTACCAATGGACGCCTTAATTCATAATATGAATAGTAATAAAGAAGAGCGTCAAAGCTTTGTAGAACGATACCTATTCGTATAGTGTCAAACATATTACCGAAGGCCCTACCTTCCGAGAAAGTAACCCGCTGTATCGAGAGTATAACTTCGTGTTCAGAGAAGCAAATTTATACCCAATTTTGTCAGGGGCACTATAGTTTCATGAATCAATATGAAGATCGACGGGGACACTGTTCGACAACGTTACCAACTTCATTGAGGATCGCATAGCTAAGGCAATATCTTCACCTCTCCAGTGCTTCCGAGCGTTAAACGAGTCATTATGGGAGAAAATAACCTGAACTAAATAGGCAATAAATACGATAAGTCACGGATTGAGCCTTAATCTAGATAGACAAACTGTCGGAGATCATTACCAATTGGTATAGAGTCACTCTCCTTACGAAGGTCTTACCTTCCCAGAACAAATCCCGCTGTATCGAGAGTATATCTTCGTGTTTAGAGAAACACATTAGTCTACATTTTTGCGACTGCACTTTAAATTCCTGCGCGAATTAGAATATCGATTGTCAAACCATTCTAAAACGTTTCCACCCTCTCTGAGAGTCGAGCGGTTAACGCTACAGCTTCTCCCAATCTGTGAATCCGGAGATCAAAGCAGCTATTCCTGGAGTAAATGCCCTGATCGGTATTGGCATTAGACGCCTTAATTCACGGTTTGAATATTACAGTAGAGCCTAAGCATTAAACCGTTGGAGAACGATTCCAGTTGTATAAGAAGTCAAACGCTTCATTGATGACCTTACCGTCCGAAACAATTACCCTCTGTATCGAAAGTAAAACATTGTGATCAGTGGAACAAATTACTGTAAATTTTAGCGACGGGCACCTTCATTTCATGAATGAATTCGAAGATCCGGTGTCAAGCGCTCGAGAATGTTACCACTTTCTATGAGAGACGAACGGTTTATTAAATAGCATCACATATCTTGTGATTCCGAGAGAATCGAGTTATTCCGCGAGTAAGTCCTTAATACAATATTAGAAACAGACACGTTAACTCGCGGCTTAAATAACAAAGTACCTAGTCAATCCGTTGTAGGACGTTCCCTATTGGTATAGAGTCAAACTTGTTAACGAAGGCCTTACCGTCCAAAAACATGACCCGCTGTCGCCAGTGACACTCTGTGTACTCGGAATCAAATTAGTAGACACTTTAGCAGACGCACAACTTATTTTTACATATAAATACCAAATCGAGAGTCAGTCGTTCGAGAACGGTATCACCTGCTTTGAGAGTCAAACGGCTAAGTCAATAGCCTCACCTATCCTGTTTTCCGAGACTCAAACCAAGTATGCCGGGAGTAATGGCCCAGTACAGTATTGCCAATAGACACCTTAATTCACGGTATGAATGTTAAAGCAGATCGACAAACCGCTGTAGAACGTTACCTATTTATATAGAGTCAAATATTTTACCGAATGCCATACCGTCCACGAAGCTAGCCCGCCGCGTCGAGAGTATAACAACGTGTTCAGAAGACCAAATATGTAAACATCTAGTGACGGAGTATTAATTTCATTATGAATAAGAAGATCGAGGGTCAAACGGTTCGAGAACGTTATCAGCCTCCTAGGTAATCGAACGGATAATTCAATAGCTTCACCAGTCCTGTGGTTCTGAAAGTCAAACCAGTCATTCCGGGAGTTAATCCGCATTACAGTATTGACATCAGGCACCCTATTTCACGGTATATATAATATAGTGCAGATTCAAACCGTTCGGGAACGTTACCGAGTTGTATAGATTCAAACACATTACCAATAGCCTTCCGTTCGGAGTAGTTAACCCGCCGATTGAAGTATACAACTTCGTGTTCAGGGAAACAAATTAGTATAAGTTTAATTGACGGGCACCCTAATTTCATGTACGAATAAGGATATCGAGTGTCAAGCCGTTCGAGAAAGTTACCAACATGTTTAAGAGTCGAAAGGCTTAGTCAATAGCTTTACCAATCCAGCGATTCCGAAAGACAAACCAGGTATTCCGGAGTAGATCCGCTGAACGGTATTGGCAATGGACCCCTTAATTCACGGTTTAAATATTAAATTAGACCGCCTAAACGTTTCAGAACATTGGCAATTGGTATGCAGTGAAACACTTTACTGATGCCTTTACATTCGGCGAAGCAAACCCGCAGTATCGAGAGTATAACTTCGCGTTCACAGAATGAAATTTTTCTTTATTTCTGTCACAGCAACATAATTCCATGTATGAGCTACATAGATCGAAAGTCCAACCGTTCCAGAGCGTTCCCACCTTCTCTGAAGATAGAATGGCTAATTCTATAGCTACACCTATCCTGTGATTCCAATAGTCAATCCAGGTACCGCAGGAATAAATCCGCAGCACAGGATTGGCCATAGGCGCCTTAATTCACGGTTTGAATATTAAAGCGTATCATCCAGCGGATGTAGATGATCAGCAATTGCTAAGTCAATCGTTTTACCGAAAACCTTACCGTCCGAAAAACTAACCCACTGTATCAAGAGCATAACTTCGTGTTTAGACAGTCACACTAGTATACATTATAGTGATGGCATCCTAATTTCATGTAGGAATTAGAAAGTCGAGGGTCAAACCGTTCGAGATCGATACCACTTTCTTTGAGAGTCAAACGGCTAAGTCAATAGCTTAATTTATTCTATGGTTCCTAGAATCAAACCAGGTATTCCGAGGGAGACTCCGCTGACGGGTATTGGCAGTAGATACCCTAATTTGCGGGGGGAGTATTATAATACAGCGACGAACTGTGTGAGGACGTTACTGATTCCTCCAAGGTCATATGTTTTACGGAATGACTTACCGTCCGAGAGGATATCCCGCCGTGTCGAGAGTATAACTGCGTCACCTGGGGAACACATTCGTATACAGTTTGGTGGCGTCACCGTAATTTCATGTATTAATTAGAATATCGGGTGTAAAACCGTACGAGATCGTTACCACCTACTTTGAGAGACGCACAACTAAGTCAATAGCTCAACCTATGCTCTGACTCGGAGAGTCAAACCAGGTATTCCTGAAGTAAATCTGCAGGACAGTATAGGCAATGAGCACCTTAATTCACAGTCTGAATATTAAAGTAGAGCGTCGGACCGTTTTAGAACGTTGCTAATTTTTAAAAAATCAAACACATTGCCGACAGCCTAACCTTCGGAGAAGGAAGCCCGTCATTTGGATGGTATAGCATCGTGTTCGGAGAAAGAAGTTGGTATGCATTTCAGTGACGGGCACCATAACTTCATGTATGAATTAGAAGATCGAGATGCAATCATTTCGAGAGCGTTACGATCACCTTTCTGGTTCAGTCGGCTAAGTCAATAGCTTCAACCATCCTGTGATCCAGAGTGTCAAACCAGGTAATCCGAATGCAAATACGCTGAAGAGTTTTGGCAGTTGACGCCTTAATTGACGGATTGCATATTAAAGCAGACCGTCAAGTCGTTGTAGAGCATTACTTATTCGTCCAGACTTCCTACAGAAGGCCTTTCCCACCGAAAGACTGATACGCTTTATCGAGAATATAATAACGTGTTCAGAGGTGCGAAATGGTATATGTATTAGTGACGAGCACCTTAATTTCATGCATGAATTAGAAGATCGATGGTCCAATGTTTCGAGATGGTTACCACAATCTGTGAGAGACGATCGACTAAGTCAATCGCTTCTCATATCCTGTGATTCGGAGAGTCAACCCAGGTAGTTCGCGAGTAAGTACTCTGGACAGTTTTGACAATAGGCAACTTATTTTACGGCTTCAATATTAAAGTAGAGCGTCAAACCGTCCGAGAGCGTTTCCAATTGCAATAAAGTCAAACGTTTTACCGAATACCATACCTCCCGTGTAGTTCAACCAGCTCTAGAGAATGCCTTGCTCAATGCTCATGGAAACATAGACGTTGACATTTTAGAGGCGCCCACCTTAATTTCATGTCTGAGTTAGAAGATCGAGGGTCAAATCGTTCGAGAACGCTACCACCTTAGTTGTGGATCGAACAGCTTAGTTAACAGTTTCACCTGTACTTGTGATTCCGAGATTCACACCAGGTATATCAGGAGTAAATCCGCTGTGTACAATTGGGAATGAACACCTTAGTTCGCGGATTGAATATTAAAGTACAGCGTCAAACCGTTTGGGAACGTTACCTACTGGCATAGCGTCAAACGGTTTACCGATGCCTTACAATCCGAGAACCTACCGCACCGTATCGAGAGTATAGCTACGTGATTATGGAAAGACACTAGAACACAATTTAGTAACGAGCACCTTAAATTCATGCATGAATTAGAGGATCGAGCGTCCATCCGATCGGGAACGTTACAAAGTTCTGCGAGAATCGAAGGTGCAAGTCAGTAGCTTCAGCTATCCTGTTCTAGCGAGAGTCAAACCAGGTATTCCGGGCGTACATCCGCTGAAGAGTATTGGTAATGCACACCGTAATTTACGGTATAAATAGCAATATGGAAATTCGAACCATGGTAGAACGTTACCTACTGGTGTGGGCTCAAACCTTTTACCGGATACCTTACCCTCCGAGATCTTAACCCGCCGCAGCAAGTGTCTTGCTTAGTGTTCATGGACACAAATTAGTAGATACTTCAGCAACGGACGTTTTAGTTGCATGTATTAATAGGAAGATGGAGGGTCAAATCGTTCGAAAACGTTACCCCCTAACTTGACAATGGCATGGCGAAGGCAATAGGTCACCGATCATATGATTCCGTGAGTCAGTTGAGTAATTCTCGGAGTAAATTCGCCGAACAGATTTGGCAATGGACCTAAATTCACGATATGAATATTAACCCTTTTATGCCGGACGAAAAACGACTGCCTATGAGAAGATAACCAGCCGAATTTGACAAATATGCAACTATGTGGAAAAACGCTCATCAAAATCAAACTACAAATGATATTTACATGCTTAAAAATGTCACGTATTCGTTACGAAATGGAGAATAAAGTAATGATAATGATTCTCCAATATCGATTGAAAATAGTATAAACAACACAATTATAAGTAATATAAGAATTGAGTTCTGTCTTTCAAATCGTTTTTACAAATAAAAATTGGCATTGTTTTACATTATTTTATATAAACATATTAGTGCGCAACATATAATTTGCATTTCCAATTTAAGTTGTGAAATAAATTGACATTTCACAACCAAAAATAAAGGAAGAGGTCGATTGCATAGTGCGGGCTGAAAACGGATTTTATCTGCAGCAAGACAAGCAATTGATGTAGGTACTACAACATTGCTGAAGCAAAATTTTATTATCACAAATATTGCTATTTAGTTATCTAGCTGTTGCACATATGTAACATTTCCCTTTTTTAACTCACCCAAATCATTTACTTATTATAGGATTGATGTTTGCTAATACATATACCGTGTAAACCATTACTGCAATGAATTCAAATTGTGCGTGACCTTCGTACAGGCCCACCGTCCTTCCTACAACAAAGAACGCAAACTTTTTCTTGCTTTCGAGGAAGTTTGCAAATACCTGGGCCGGTAGTATTACTCGATGATTCAAACAATGGCCTTTCAGCATTACTCTTTACCGTCATCCATTCGGTTGTTATTGGTTCGATGGAATCAGTTATGAATTCCAGTCGGGTCATAGAAGTTCCTTCTGTGTTCAGGTGATATAAAATATACGCATTCAGATCCATGCGTGAGAATATGCGAAATACAACTTTTTTCTAATACTTCACTGTTCTTCGTTCACCTAAATACGCATGAACCATCATGTCTGAGACATCTGTACCTCCCATATATTTATTACAATCAGATAGGATAGCTGGTATTCCTCCATCTCTCTCCTGATTCGACTTTCTCCTTGACCTGGTTGTATTTGCGGCTATTCCGTGTGATGATAATAGTAACACATTTTTTGTTTGCGATTTTTTTCTCTGTACGCTAGTAATAGTAATTCACGATTTCGCAAAAATTTAGATTCGCCAACTTTTAGTTTTCGCTTCATCTGCGGTGGAATATATTTCCTGTTACTTCGGAGTGTTCTGGTGAGAAATGTTTGCTTGCGCAACAGATGTCTTGCTAACACCATGCTGATAAAAATATTATCGGCTTTAATATGGTATCCCTTCATCAAGTAATTTCCCGTATTGAGTAATTTGTCTACTGCGATGTGAGCAAGGCCTTTTTGTTTTACTTCCATATTGTCACGTTCGTCTTTGGCTCCCCGATAGCGATGAAATGACAGAGAATAGTGTGAGATTGCATCGGTAAGCATCCAAAATTTTATCCCCCATCTATGGTGCTTCTTATTCGGCAAATACTGAGTTAGTGTTGATCTGGTGTTTGTGCCTACTAATGATTCGTCTACGCTGAGCTGTTGATTCGAACTTTCTATTTACATGTGCAACAACGGGTTAAAATTTCGGTGCTGCGTCGTAGTCTGGGCAGTTCCGTGGTGCTATGGTTCTTTTGCCCACAGTATAAAAGAACTTACATAATAACTGGAATCTATTATGGTTAAACATTGGCCCTAACAGTGAAATATGCCTATGGTTTGTTGACCAGTAACAAAACAATGTAGGTCTACGGGTTATTCCCACCTCGAGTAGGACGGCTATAAAAGCCATCATCTCTGAAGCAGTGGTTTTCTTCCCGTCCATTGCTCTAGATGCAATTGATATGGGCGTGCTGTCGAAAAATGCATTTGTGTACCGATTTGTTTCTGTTTTCATGATCTCAAGAAATTCAAGAGTGAAAAATAAATTGAAATATATAATAGGTAAAGAATTCTTCGGTGGCATATGTTTCGGACCCACAGTTTCCAAAAGTAATGGGCGTGGGTTATATTGTGTATCATTTTCAACAGTAACTTCAGTGAAATCCCTAAAATATTCCTCACTATCGCTAATATGTACATCTTGCCCCTCTTCTTGGTCAGTTTCACTATCGCTAAGAATTTGGCGAACATTCCGACGTCTCGGTACACATAACTGATCATCACTATCTGAATCTTCTTCATCTATTTCAAACTCGCTAATAAACCTAACTAATTCTTCGTCCTCCATATTTGGAACAGGGCACAGCTTTTTCAAGAAAACTGTTCAAAAGCGTCATGGTTTTTGTCGCAAAGGAACGTCACAGAACACGGGATAGAAACTCTCTCTATAAAAGTCAAGCAAAAGAAGGATTTTAGCCTCGATGAACTGCGTGGCATACGATCTCTCAGATAACTATCATAATCAGTTCGACTTGGGGGCTAGCAGAGTGTCTGACGTTGAGTGTCCATCTTATCGCTCCTCCGTAAAGAGAGTCCCAGCACACTCCGGTATAGAATGTGTAAAATGTCAGACCCAAATCGGTTTTCAAATTCTTTGTCAACGAAATATGATAAATTACAATAAAATTAGATCATTTGTGAATTTATTTACAGATAAAGTTGTCACGCAATGCGAGGAATAAGGCGTTATTACACACACTACGATATATCGTCGTTGGCACTTTTGACTAGTGTAGCAAACGACGATATATCTTCGTCCGGCACTAGATGGGTTAAAGAAGAGAGTCAATCCGTCGGAGGACAGTACCAATTCGAATTAAGTCATTCTTTTTACCGAATACCATACCTTCCGAGGACCTAACGCGCTGTATCGAGATAATAATTACGTGTGCAAGGAAGCAAATTAGTAGGCACTTTAGTGGCGTAGATCGTAATTTCATGCACAAATTAGAAGGGCGATGGACAAATCAATCAACAACGTTACCACCATCTTCGAGAGCTCCTATATCAATAGCTACAACTATCCTGTTATTCTGAAGGTCAAACAAGGTATTCCGGGAGTCAAATCGGTGTAAACATCTGGCATCTGATACCTTAATTCATGGCATGAATATTAAGGTAGAGCCGAAAAACCTTTGTATAACTTCACCTATAGGTGTAGTGTCAAACTACATACAGAAAGCCTCACATACCGCGAAATAAACCCGCCGCACCGTGAGTATAACTTTGTGTTCGAACAAACTAACAAGTTTACATTTTAGTCACGGGCAACATTATATCGTATATGAATTAGAAAATCGAAGGTCTAACCGATCGGTAAAATTTCTGCCTTCTTTGAAAGACGAACAGCTATGTCAGTAGCATCACCTAGTCTGTGATTCGGGGAATCAGAACATGTATTCCGGGATTACGTCCGCTGTAGGGAATTGGCAATAGACACCATAATTAACGGTTTCAATATTAAAGCAGACTGCCAAACAGTTATAGAACATTACCTATTTGTATAGAGTCAATCCCTTTACGGATAGACTTACCTTCGGAGAAGGCAACCTGCCGTTTCGAGAGAATAACTTCGTGTTCCGAGAACGAAATTGGTATTCATTTCAGTGAATGGCACCTTAACTTTTTGTATCAATTAGTCGATTGAACGCCAAACCGATCGAGAACGTTACCACCATCTGTGTGAGTCTATCGGCTAAGTCAATAGCTACACCTAACCTGTGATTCCAATGGATAAACCACGTATTACGGCAATAAATTCGCAGAAGAGTATTTTCAGCAGACACCATACTTCTCCATATGAGTGCTAAAGCAGATCGTCAAACCGTTGAAGAACGTTACCTACCCGCATAGCGTCAAACTTGTTAGAGAATGCTTTCTCTTCCGAGAAGCTATCTCGCCGTATCGAGAGTATAACTTCGTGTCGAGAGAAACACATATGTATACATTTTAGTGATGGGCGCCATAGTTCAATGGATGAATTACAAAAACAAGACATAATCCTTGCGAGAAAGTTACCGCCTTCTTTGAGTGTGGAGCGGTTAAGTCAAATGCATCACTTATTCTGTGGTTACGAGGGTCAAATCAGGTACTCTGGTAGTAGATCCGTTGTACAGTATAGGCATTAAAAGCACTACTTCCCGGTGTAAGTAATAAAGTACAGTATCACACAGTTGGCAACGCTCCATATTGGTATAGATTCAAACATTTCATCGAATTCATTAGCTTACGAGAAGCAGACCCGCTGCATCGAGTGTATATCTTCGCCTTCAGGGAGACAAAGTATTATACTTGTTAGTGTGGTGCACCATACTTTCACGAATGAATTACTGGATCGAGGGTCAAACCGTTCCCGAACGTTACCATCCTCGAGAGTCGGACGGTTAAGACAATAGCTTCACTTACCCTTTGATTCCGGGAGGAGATCCAGGTGTACCGGGAGTAAATCCGCGGAGTCGTATTGGCAATGGGCACGTTTATTCACGGTTTGCATATTAAAAAAGGGCGTCAAACTGTATGATATCGTTACCAATTTTTACAAAGTCGAAGGCATCATCGAAGACATTACCCTCCGAAAATGTATCCCGTTGTAACGAGATAATAACTTTGTTTTCGGAGAAAAAAATTAGTATTCATTTCAGTGATAAGCTCGGTAATTTGACTATGAATAAGAAGATCGCGGTTCAAGCCGCTCATGAATATTGCATCTTCTGTATGAGACGAATGGCTAAGTTATTAGATTCACGTATTCTGTGATTCTGAGAGTCAAACCAGCTACTCCTGGAGCAAATCCCCTGAACAGCATTGGCAATAGACACCGTAATTCACGGATTGGAAAATAAAGTAGAGAGTCAAACCGTTTGAGACCAACCGTCGAGCCTATACCATTCATCGCATTTACTCCTGTAATATGTGAATTACCTCTCGGAATCAAGGGGTATGTGTAGCTATTGACTTAGAAATGTGACATTCAAGGAAGATGATAACGTTCTCTAACGGTTTGACGCTCGATCTTCTTATTCATACATGAAGTTATGGTGTCCGACGTTAGAATTTTGTGTAATTTGTTTCACTGAAGACGGTGATATATGCTCGATACAGCGGGTTAGCATCTCTGGTGGTTAGGCCTTAGAAAGAGTTTGACTCTAGACGAAAACGTTACGTACATCCGCGGTTTGACTCTCAACTTTAATATTTAAACCGCGAATTAATGTCTCCATTGCCAATACTGTACAGCGCGTTTACTGTCGGAATATTAAGCTTTAACTTTCGTAATCACAGAATACCTGAAACTATTGACTTAGCCGTTCGTCTCTCAAAGTACCTGGGATCGTTCTCGAACGGCTTAACTGTCGATTTTCCTATTCATACATAAAAATTAGGCGACCGTCTACTAAAACGTCTATTCATTTGGTACCGCTTACACTGAGCAACACACTCTCTGCAGCGGGTTAAGTTCTCGGAAGGTAAGGTAATTGGTAAAACGTTTGCCTTCATACCAACTGGTAACGTTCTCAAACGGTTTCACGCTCTACGTTAAAATTCAAACTGTGAAATAGGTTGTCCGTTACCAATACTGTACAGCAGATAGACTCCCGGAATACCAGGATTTGCACACGGAATCTCTGGATGTGTGAACCTCTGGACTTATCCGTTCGACTCTGGAACAGGGAGGTAACGCTCTCAAACGGTTTAACACTCGATGATCTGACTCTTACATGATGTTGTGGTGCCCGAAATTAAAATGTATTGTAATTTGCAATATCTAGGATAACCTAGGTATTTCCTGGAGATAATCCGCCAAACAGAATTGCCAATAGACACCTTAATTTACGGCTTGAACAGTGAAGTAGAGCTTCAAGCCGTTGTAGAATATTACTTATATATGTGGGGTCAAACTTCTTACAGATTGCCATACCCTCCGAAAAACTAACACACTGTATCGGGAGTATAACGCCGCCATCAGAGGTACGAACTGGTATACATTTACTGACGAGCACCTTAATTTCATGCATGAATTTGGAAGATGGATGGTCAATCCGTTCGAGAACATTGCCATCTTCTGTGTCAAGCGAACGGCTAAGTCAATAGTTTCACGCATCCTGCGATTCCGAGAGTCAAACCAGATACGCCGGGAGTAATTACGCTGAAGAGTATTAGAAATAAACACATTCATTAACGGTTTGAATATTAAAGCAGACCGTCAAACAGTTATAGAACGTCACATGTTGCTATAGAGTCAAACACTTTACCGGTGGTCTTACCTTCCGAGAAACAAACCAGCCCTTCAGACAGTATAACTTCGTGTTCACGGAACGAAATTGGTATTCATTTCCGTGCATGACACCTTTACTTTATGTACCAGATAGAAGTGTGAGCACCAAACCGCTCGAGAACGTTGCTACCCTCTTTGAGTGTCAGGCGGATAATCCAGTAGCTCCACCTATCCTGTGATTCCGCAAGTGACACCATGTATTGCGGGTGCATATCCGCTGAACAGTATTACCAATAGACACCTTAAATCACGGCTTGAATATTAAATTAGAGCGTCAAATAGTTTTAGAAAGTTATCAATTGTTATAATGTCAAGTGTTTACCGAAGGCGTTATATTCCGCAAATCGCACCGGCTTTATCGAGGGTATAACTTCAGGTACAGTGAAAGGAATTTGTCTTCATTTCAGTGACGGGCACCTTAGATTCATGTATGAAATACATGATCGAGTGTCCATCCGCTCGAGGACGTTGTCCCCTTCTGGGGAAGATGAACGGCTTTGTCAATAGCTTCATCGATCCTGCGATTCCGTGAGTCAAACCAGGTATTCCGAAAATAAATCCGCTTAACAGTATTAGTAATAAACACCTTAGTTCCCGGTTTGAATGTTAAAATGGAACGTCAAAATGTCTAGGAACGATACCAATTAGTATAAAGTCAAACGTTTTAATGAAGTCCATACCCTCAAAATGCTTATCGCGCGATATCGATAGCACAGCTTCGTGTTTAGAGAAATACATTAGTATACAATTTAGTGACAGCAACTTAAATTCATGTATGAATTAGAATACCGATGGTCCAACCGTTCGCGGACGTTATCTCCCACTCTGAGAGTTGTCAAGTCTATTGCTTCTCCTATCATGTGACTCCGAGTGTCAAATCAGGTAATCCGGTAATAAGTCCGCTGAATACTCTTGGCAATGTACACCTTAATTCATGGATGGAATATTACAGTAGAGCGTCCAACCAGTTCAGACCGTTACCATTTGGTGTAAATCCAAACGTTTTGGCGAAAGCAACAGATTCCGCGAACTAAACCGCCTTCATAGGGAGTATATGTTCGTGCTCAGAGAAACAAATTCGCATTCAATTCAGTGGCGGGTACCTATACTTCGTGTATGAGTTACAAGACCGCGGGTCAAACTGGTCGAGAACGTTGCCACTATCTGTGAGAGACGAATGGCTGAGTCAATAGCTCTAACCATCCTGTCATTCTGTGAGTCAGGACAGGTATTCCGGGAGTTCAGGGTAGTACAGGGTTGGTAATAGACATCTTCAATCACGGTTTGAATATTAAAATAGAGGGTCAAGCCGTTTGTGAACGTAACCAATTGCTATGATCAGAAAAGCTTTACCGAAGAAATTACCCCCCGAAAAAATAACCCGCTATATCGAGTACATAACTTCATTTTCAGAGATAAAGTTACTCCTCATTTCTGCTACGGGTGCCTTAATTCCATGAATGAATTACGAGATCGAGGGACAAACCGTTCGAGGACGATACCACCTTCAGTGAGAGACGAACGGCTAAGTAAAGTATACTGTAACTCCAAACGATAAACCAGATATGCTGGAAGTGAATGCCCTGTACAGCATTGGCAATAGACACCTCAGTTCACGGCTTGCATACTAAGGCAGGGTGTCAAGCCGTTTTAGAAAATTGCCTACTCGCGTTGGGTTATACTGCTTACAGAATGCCTTAATCTCCGAATAAACTATACCGCTGTATCGAGAGACGAACATCGTGCTTAGAGATTAGCATTAGTATACATTACAGTGATGGCATCTTAATTTCATGTATGAATTAGCAGGTGGATGTTTATACAGCTCGGGACCGTTACCACATTCTATGATATTTGAGCAGCTAAGTGAATTGCTTCACATATACTGCGTTTCCAAGGGTCACTCCCGGTATTCCTGGATTAAATCCGCTGAACTGTATTGGCAATAGATATCTCATTCCACGGTCTGAATATTAAATCAGGGCTCCGAACTATTGTAGAACGTTACCAATTACTATAAAATCAAACGCTTTACCGAAGGCCATGCCCTCCGAAGAAACTGACCCGCTGTATCGAGAGTATAACCTCGTGCTCAGAGAAAGAAATTAAAAATCATTTGAGTGACGGGCACCTTAGTTTCTTGTATGAATTAGAAGATTACGTGTTAAACCGTTTGAGAACGGCACGAACTTCTTTGAGTGTGGAACGTCTAAATCAATAGCTTCACCAATCCTGTGATGACGAGAGTCAAACCAGTCATTGCGGAAATATATCGGCTAAACTATATAGGCAACTGACAACATAATTCACGGTATGAACATTAAAGTAGAGAGTCAATCCGTCGGAGATCATTATCAATTTGTATAGAGTTACTCTTTTTACCGAAGGCCTTACCTTCCGACAACACATCTCACTGCATGGAGATAATAATTTCGTGTCCAAGGAAACAAATTAGTACGAATTTTAGTGACGTATACCTTAATTTCATGCACGAATTACAACAGGGACCATCAAATCGTTCTACATCGTTCCCACCTCCTTCGAGAGCCGTACCTCTACATCAACAGCTGCACCTACCCGGTTATTCCAAAGGTCAAACAAGGTATTCAGGGAGACAGTCCACTGTATAGTACTGGCAGCGGACATCTTAACACTGGGTATGAATTGTAAAGCTGATCGTCAAACCGTTGAAGAACATTACCTACTCCCATAGTGTCAAACCTGTTACCGAAAGCCTTCCCATCCGTGAAACTATCTCGCCGTATCGATAATATAACTTCGTGTCGAGAGAAATACATATGTATACATTTTAATATTACCATAGCTTCATGTATGAATTACAAAATCAGGATACAATCCGCTCGAGAACGTTTCCACCTTCTTTGAGTGTCGAACGGCTAAGTCAAATGCTTCACGCATCCTGTGGTTCCGGCCAATAAGTGATAAAAATGAAGCAGACCGTCATACCGTTGTAGAACCTAATGCTACAGAGTCAAACACTATCCCGAAGTGTTATGGAGCCCGTCACTCTAATGTCTTCTAATTTGCATTGCTGAACACGAAGTTATACCCTCGATACAGAGGATTATGTTCTTGGAAGGTCATGTATCCGGTAAAGAGTATGACGTTAAGCCAATCGTTAACGTTCTCAAACGGCTTTGCTCTTTACTTTAATATTCATACAGTGAATTAAGCTGTTCACTGCCAATACACTTCAGCAGACTGACTCCTGAAGTACCAGGTTTGAGCCTCGGAATCACGGGAAAGGTGAAGCTATTGCCTTGGCCGTTCGTCTCTCACTGAAGGTGGTAACGTTCTCGATCGCCTTGACCCGCAGTTTTGATATTTATACAAAAACATGTGGTGTCCGTCCTCTAAACTGTCAATCTATTTGTTTCCGTGCACATTAAGTTGGACTCTATCTACAGCGGGATGGGCTCTCGGATGGTGTGGTGCTCGGTCAAAGGAATGACATTATGCTGATTGGTAATGTTCTCCGTCGGATTGACTCTCTAGAGTAGTATTCATAACGTAAATTAAGATGTCAGTTGCCAATAAACTTAGCGAACATACTGACGGATTATCTAATTTGACTCGCGGAATCACAGGATACATGGAGCAATAGACTTAGCCATCTAATACTCAAAGATGCTGGTAATGTTCTCGAACGCATTGATCCCCGACCTTCTTATCCGTAATGAAATTTAGGACCCTGTCACTAACATATTTACTAATTTGATTCTCTGATAACGATGTTACACTCTCGATATTGCTGGTAAGGTTCGCGGAAGGTACGGCCATCGGTAAAACGTCTGACTTTATAAGAATTGGTAACGCTTTCAAAAGGCTTTAAGCTCTACTGTAATATTCAAACCGGGAATTAAGGTGTCCATTGCCAAAAGTCTTCAGCGTAGTTTCTGCCAGAATAACTGGGATGGCACTCCGAATCTCTGTGTAGGTGGAGCTATTGACGTAGCCATTCGACTTTCATAGAAGATGGTTACGTTCTCGAACGGTTTGGCCATTGATCTTACATTTAATGGGCTCGTTACTAAAATGTATACTAATTTACATCTCTGAAAACAAAGATAGCCTCTCTGTACAGCGGCATAGGGTCACAGAAGGTAAGTTATTCGGCAAAATGTATGACTTTAAATCATTTGGTAATGCTGTCCGGTGGCTTGCCTCCCTACCCTAATATTCGAACTGTGAAATAATGTGTCTATAGCCAATAATGTTCAGCGAATTCACTCCCAGATTAACTTGTGTGGCTCTCGGAATCACAGGATACGCGAAGATAATACCATAGATATGCGACTCGCTAAAAAGGTGGTCACAATGCTGAAAGTTGTTACTCTCCATTTTCTTATCCGCACGAGAAGTTAGGGTGCATGTCACTTAAACGTATTCTAATTTGTTTCTCTGAACCCGAAGTTATACTACAAATACAACGGCATATGTTCTCCGAAAGGAAGGCCTTTGGTAAAAGGCTTGGCAGTATACCAATATGTAACGTTCTACAACGGTTTGACACTGTACTTTAACATTCTTACGTTGAATTAAGGTGTCCTTTGCCAATATTGCCCAGCGCATTTACATCCGGAATCGCTGGTTCTGCTCTCGGAGTTACAGGAAAGGAGAAGCTAATGACTTACCTGTGCGACTCCCAAAGAAGGTGATACCGTTATCGAACGCTTTCACACTCGATCTTCAAATTCCTACATGAAATTAATGCACCCGTCACTAAAATGTACATTAATTTTCTCCTCTGAGCACGAAGGTATAATCTCGATACAGCGGGGTAGCTTCTCGAAAAGTAAGGCCTTCGGTAAAAAGTTGGCTATATAACGTTGCATAACCATGTGACTCTGTACTTTGAAATTTGCACCGTGAGATTGCGTACCTAATGCCAGTACTGTACGGCGCGTATAGACGCGGACTACCTGGTTTGACTCGTGGAATCACAGGATAAGTGACGCTGTTAACTTAGCCGTTCGACTCTTACAGAAGGCGGTAATGTTCTCGAAATGCTTTGCTCTTGGATTATCTATTCAAATATGTAAATAAGATGCCCGTCATTAAAGTGTATCCTAATTTGATTCTCTGAACACGAAGATATACACTTGATACAGCGGATTAGGTTCACAGAAGGTAAGGTATTCGGAAAACGAAGGGCTTTATACCATTTGGTAATGTTCTCCGAGGGATTGACTCTCTACCTTAATATACATACCGCGGGATCATGTATCTGCTGCCAACAGTTTTCAGCGGACTGATTCCCGGGATAACTAGCTTGACTCTCCGAATGACAGGATAGGTAAAGCTATTGAATTTGCTGTGCGACCATCAGAAAAGGTTATAACGTTTTCGCAAGGCTTGACTCGCGACATTCTTATTTATAGATGAAATTATGTTGCCCGCCATTAAAGTGATTAGTAATTTGCTTCTCGAATCACTAAATTATACACTCGATACGGCGAGTTATGTTCTCTGATCGTATGGCCCTAGGTAGAAATTGAGACTCTATACCAAGAGGTAACAATCTACAACCGTCTGACACTCTACATTGATTTTCCTGTAGCGAATTAACGTGTCAGTTGTCAATACTGTTCAGAGGATTTACTCCAGGAATACCTTGTATGACTATCAGAAGCACTGGGCATCTGAATCCACTGACTATGCAAATCAAATCTCATAGACGGTCGTAACGGACTCGAACGGTTTCTCGATCGATCTTCAAATTCATACGTGAATTTAAGGTGACGTGACTAAGTTGTATACTAATGTGTTTCACTAAACTCCAAGCTATACTCTAGATACGGCGGGTTAGCATCTCGGTCACAAAGGTATTCGGTATTACGTTTGAATTTATAGCAATTGTTATGTTCTCACTCGGTTGTGACGCTCTATTTTAATATTCAGTCCTTGAATTAAGGTATTTCTTATCAATACTGTACAGCGCATTTACTCGCGAAATATCTCGTTGGACTTTCGGAGTCACAGGATGTATGAAGCTACTGACATAGCCGTTCGAATAACAAAGATGGTAGTAACTTTCTCGAATTGTTTGAAACTCGATTCTGTTATTCATACATGAAAAATACTTGTCTGCTTTATAAAATGTATACTAATTTCTACCACTGAACACCATGTCTTACTCTCATTAGTGGGCGTTAGGCTTTCGGAGGGTATGACATACCACAAATGTCTAACTTTATACCAATTGGTAATACTATCAAACGAATTGGTGCTCAACATTAATATGCAAACCGCGATCAAAGGATTACATTAAGTATAGTGTTCAGTGTATTGAATCCAGGAATAACTGGTCTCTCCCTCGGAATCTCAAAAAAGTGCAGCTACTGTCTTAGTAGCTGGGCTTTCAAAGCAGATGGGATCGTACTCCAAAGTCTCGACTCACGACTTCGCCATTCGTACATGGAAAACAGTTGTCCGTCTGCCAAAATATCTACTAATTTGATCCCGTGAGTAATAAGCAATGCAGGCATTAGAGCGGGATGTGCCTCTCGGAATGATAGGCAAAATGTTTATCCCTATACGAATGGGTAACGTTGTACAATGATTTGACGTGTAACTTTTATAATCAAACCGTGAATTAATTTGTCTATTGCCAATACCTTTCAGCAAATGTTCTCCTGCAATGCCTCGATTGACGCTCGGAATCACCGGATAGATGAAGCTGTTAAGTTAGCCGTTCCACACTCAAAGAATCTGCTAACGTTCTCAAACGGTATGACCCTCGGTCTACTTGTTAATAATGAAATTAATGTGCTCGTCTCTAAAATTTATACCATTTCACTTCTCTGACCACGAAGTTATACTCTCGATGTAACAGGGTATCTTCTCCGAAGGTTGGGCTATCTGTAAAATGTTTAACTCTCTACCAATAGGTAACGTTCTACATCTGTGTGACCCTCTACTTTAATATTTTTACCGGGAAGTAGGGTCTTTAATGCCGATAATGTACATCGGATTTACACGTAGAATACCTCGTTTGAATCTCGAATCACAGGATAGGTGTGGCTATATACATAGCCGTTCGACACTCAAAAATGGTGCTAACGTTCCTGATCGGTTTGATCCTCGATAATATAATATCATACATGATATTATGGTGCCCGTCACTAAAATGTCTACTTATATGTTTCCATGAACACTAAGCGAGGCACCTCCTGCATAGAGTTGGTCTTCTCGTAATGTAAGTCCTTCGAAACAATTTTGATTCTACGCGAATAGGTAGTGTCCACAACGATTTGCAACTCACCATTAATATTAGAACCGTGAATTAAGGTGTCAATTGTCAGTACTCTCCAGTGGATATCCTACAGGAATACCTGGAATGACTCTTGGGATCAATGGGTAGGTGATGTTATTGACTTTGTCGTCCGTCTTTCACAGATGGTGGTACCGTTCTCGAACGGTTTGACCTTCGATCTTCTGATTCATGCATGAAATGGAGGTTCTCGGCATGAACACCATATCGTACCTCTGATAACGGTGCCATACTCCCGATACAGCGGGTTAGCTTTTCGGAGGGTAAGGCATATTGCAAGCAGTTTTGACCTACATGAATACTTACTGTTTTACAACGGTCTGACGGCCTGCTTCAATGTTCAAGCCGTGAGTTGAGGTTTCCATAGCCAATAATGTACAGTGCTTTCACTACTAGGATATCTGGTCTGACTTTCGGAATCACCGGCTACGTGAAGCTATTTGCTTAGCTGTTCGTCTCTCAGAAGGTACTAATGATCTCGTACGGTTTGACACTCGATCTTCTAATTCATACATGAAGTTAAGGTGCCCGTCACTAAAATGTATATTAATTTGTTCCTCTGAACACGATGTTATACTTATGCTGAAGCCGGTGATGTTCGTGGAAGGTGAGGCCGTCGGTAATTCTTTTGATATCATACTATTAGGTAACGAGCTCAAAAGATTTGACGCTCTTCGTTAATAATCTAACCGTAAACTAAGGTGTCTATTGCAAATACGGTTCCACGGCTTTACTCCAGGAATAAGTGGTTTTACGCTCGGAATCACAGGATGGGGGTGCCATGGACTCATCCGACTTACTCTCAAAGAGGGTGCTAACATTATCGAGCTGTTTGAGCATCGATCTTCTAATTCATTCATGACGTTAAAAGGCCCGCCACAGAAATAAATACTAATTTCTTCCTTTGTACTGGAAGTTATACTGTCGTTGAAGCCGGCGAGATTCGCCGAAGTTAACGCCATGGGTAAATGTTTGACGTTATAGAAATTGATAATGTTCTAAGACGTTTTGACGCTCTACATTTGTATTGAAACCGTGAATGAACGTGTCTCTGGCCGATACTCTTCAGCGCATTTACTCTCAGAATACCCGGCTTGATTTCCGTAATCACAGGATAGGTGAAGCTACAGACTTAGCCGTTCGACTCAAAAAGATAGCGGTAAAGTTCTCGTAATGTTTGACCCTCGATTTACTATTCATATATGAAAATGACGTGTCTGTCTGCTGTAATGGTTGCTTATTTGTTTGCGTGAACATTAAGCGAGGCACTCGCTGCGCTGGGTTAGGTTCTCCAATGAAAATGTATTCTGTGAAAATAATCATATTGTACGAATTGGTAAAGTTCTTCCACGGTTTGACTCTCTGCGTTAATACACATATCCCGAATTAAGGTGTCTATTTCCAAATCTATTCAGCGAATTTTCTCCCGGAATACCTGGTTCGACTCTAGGAACCGCAGGATAGGTGAAGCTATTGTCATAGGCGTTCGAACCTCAAAGAATGTGGCAACGTTCATGAACGGTTTGACCCTCGACCTTTAACTTCGTACATGAAATTTAATTGCCCGTAGCTAAGATGCTGGAGTATAACACGACGTTATACTCTCGATAATGCGGTTTAATTTCACGATGGTACGGCCTTGTGTGAAATGTTTGGCTCTGTGGCAATAGGTAACGTGCTACAACGGTTTGAATGTGTACTATAGTATTTATACCATGAAATAGCGTGTCTCATGTCCATACTGAGCAGCAGATTTTCAGCCGGCATACCTTGTTTGACTTTCGGAAGCACAGAATAGGTGTCGTCATTGACTTAGCCGTTCGTTTCATAAAGAAGGTGGGGTCTTTCACTGACGGTTTGGCTCTCGATTAATCTATTCGCATATGAAAATATGGTGTCCGTCTGCTAGAATGACTACTAATTTGTTTTCGTGAATATTAAGCAGGACATATGCTAAGTGTGATAGGTTCTCGGATGGTTGGGTATTCGGTGATAAGAATGACCTTATACGAATTGGTTATAACCTCCGACATCATGACTTCCTACCTTGAAATTCATACCTTAAATTAAGGTGTCTAAAGCCAGTACTGTTCAGTGGATTTACTCCCGGAATACCTGGCTTGACTCGCGGAGTCACACGATAGGTGAAGCTATTGTCTAAGCCGGTCGATTTGTAGGATTGTAATATCATTTCTGAAAGGTCTGACACTCGATCGTGTATTTCATACATTGGGTCAAACCGCCGGTCAACATTATCGTTTAAAATAAAGTAATTCTTTTCATCCAATACATTACCTTCCGAGAACATATCCCGCTGCAGCGTGAGTCTATCTTAGTTTTCACGGAACCAAATTAGTCGACATTTTTGTAGATGGAAGCACTATATTCATGTATGAATAGCAAAATTGAGAGTCAAACCGATCGGGAACGATTGCAGCTTCTGTGCGAGACGAACGGCTATGTCAATGGTTTACGTATCCTACAATTTCGAATGTCAATGCAGGTATTCATAGAGCATACACGGTGTATTGTATTGGCAATAGGTACCATAATTCGCCGAGAGAATATTAATGCAGCCAGTTAAGCCATTGTAGATCATTCCATATTCGTGTAGGGTCCAATATCGTACAGAATTCCGTACCCTCTCTAAAAATAACCCCCTGTATCGTGAGCATGACATTGTAATGAGAGGTATGAACTGGTATACATTCGAGTGACGACCACCCTAGTTTCATACATGAATTACAAGGTGGAGGGTCAAACAGCTCGAGAACATTCTGCGAGAGTCTAACGGCTAACTGAATAGCTTCACCCATCCTGCTATTCCGAGAGACAAACCTGGTACTCCGAGAGTAAATGCGCTGTACAGCATTGGCAATATACATCTCAATTCACGGTTTGAATATTGAAGCGGGCCGTCAAGCCGTTATAGAGCATTACCCATTCGTATAGGGTTCAACTCCTCACAGAATGCATGACTTTCCGAATAACTGAACTGATGTATCGAGAGTGTAACACCGTGTTCAGACGTACGAGATGGTATACATTTACTGGCGTGCTCCTTAATTTCAGGCATAAATTGGAAGAAATGATGGTCAATCCGTTCCAGATCGTCACCACATTCCTTGAGATCCGAACGGCTAAGCAAATAACTTCACCAATCCTGTGATTTCGTGAGTAAAACCAGGTATTGCGGGAGTAAATCGGCTGTCGTGTATTGGCAATACACACCTCAGTTTACGTTTTGAATGTTAACGTAGAGCGTCAAACTGTTTCAGTGCGTTGCCAATTTGTATAAAGTCTATCGATTTACTGCAGACCATGCACGCCGAAGGCATAATCCGCTGTATCGGGAGTACAACTTCGCGTTCAGAAAATTAAATTAATACTCATTACAGTGTCGGCATCTTAATTTCATGTAAGAATTAGGAGATCGAGTGTAAAGCCTTTCGTGATCGATACCACCGTCGGTTAGAACCGAACGGCTGAGTCAATAGCTTCACCTATCCTATGATTCTCCGAACCAGTTGAGCTATTCCGGGAGTAAATTATCTGAACAGTATTGGCTATAGACACCTTAACTTACAGTATCAGTACTAACCTACTGATTCAAACTCTGGTAGATCGTTAGTTATTGCTATAGAGTCAAACATTTCACAAAAAGCTTTCCATCGAGAAGCTAACCCGCTGTATCGATAGTATTACTTATAGATCAGGGAAGAACAATAGTATACAATATAGGGGCGGTCACCATAATTTCATGTATGAATTAGAAGATCGAGGGCCAAACCGCTCGAGAATGTTGCCACCTTCTGTGAGAGACGAGCGACTAAGTCAATAACTTCACCCATCCTGCGATTCCGAGAGTCAATCCAGGTATTCCTGTACTAAATCCGCTGAAGAGTATTGGCCATAGACACCTTCATTCACGGTTTGATTATTAAAATAGAGCGTCAAACCGTTTGCGAACGTTATCAGCCTCTTTGACAGTCAAACGGATAAGTCTATCGCATTACGAGTCCAGTGATTTGCAGAGTCGTACCAGGTATTCCTGGAGTAAATCCGTAGAACAGTATTGCCTATAGACACCTTATTTCACTGTTGGATAGTAAAGTAGCGCGTCGTGGCGCTTGTGATCATTGCCAATTGGTATAATGTCAAACACTTTAACGATGGCCTTACCTTCGGACAAGCAAACTCGCCGTTTCGCGTGCATAACTTCGTGATCAGGGAAAGAAATTAGTCTTCACTTTAGTGACGCGAACCTTAGTTTCATGAATGCATCAGAAGCGCGAGAGTCATACAGTTTCAGAACGTTACCACCTTCTGCGATAGACGAAAGCGTAACTCAATAGCTCCACCTATCCTTGAAATCTGAGAGGCCAACCAGATATTGCGTGAATTAATCTCTTATACTCAATTGGCAATGAACACCTTTATTCACGCCTTTAGTATTAAGGAAGAGCGTCAAGACGTTTAATGACGGAACCAATTTTTATGAATAGAAACGGTTTACCGAAGACCTCGCCTTCCGCGAACCTCATCCGCTCCATCAAGTTTATAACTTCATGTGCAAAAACAGAAATTAGTATTTATTTCACTAACGGGCACCATAACTTCCTATGCATATTAGAAGGTCGAGAGTTCTGCATTTCGTGATCGAAACCTCGATATATGAGAGTCGAGCGGCTATGACTATATCTTCTCCAATTCAGTGATTCCAAAGGTCAAAGCTGATATGCCGGTAGTAAATCTGCTGAACGGAATTTGCATTAGATGCCTCAATTCACGGTTTGAATATTACAGTGAAGTGACAAACCGTATGGGAGTGTTTCCAGTTTGTATAATGTCAAACGGTATATTGACGACCTTACCGTGCGAAAGCATAACGCGCTGTTTCGAGAGTATAGCGAGGTGTTTAGTGTACCAAATGTGAATACATTTTGGTGCCGGGCAGCTTAGTTTCATGAATGAAATAGGAGATCGAGAGTCAAGCCGATCGAGAGCGCTACCACATTCTGTGAGAGACGAACGACTGTGCCAATAGCTTCACATATCCTACGATTCGAAGAGTCAAATCAAGTATTCCGAGGGTAAATCTGCAGTTTAGTATGAGCATTAGGGACCCTATTTCACGGTATAAATATTAAATTACACAGCCAATCCGTTGTCGAACGTTACCTGCTGCTGTATAGCGAGACTTT